>NW_020450706.1:213699-237178 GCF_003343035.1 Apteryx rowi
CGGGAGCGGAGCAGAGCCGAGCCGAGCGGAGCCCCCCCCAAGTCGTGCGTCCCCCCACATCGCGTCCCAGTCTTTGCTGCAGGACTCCATAAAGTCTCCGTTCAGTTCCCATCCTCTCCCATGCTACACCCAGCCGCTTTCCTGCGCCCGTCACCGGCTCCCTCGCTCCGTGCCCTCGTCGCAGAGCGGTTGCGATCGGAAAGGAGCGCTGGAGATCATCTAGCGCGACACCCCTGCTCGCGCGGGGTCACCTAGCGCACGTTGCCCGGGATCGTGTCCGGGTGGCTTTTGAACATCTCCAAGGCAGGAGACTCCACAACCTCTCTGGGCAACCTGTTGCAGCGCTCAGTCACCCTCACAGTGCCGAAATGTTTCCTCCTGTTCAGACAGGACTTCTGCTCACTGGATCAACCTCCCGCTTTCATCCCTGCAGCAGGGAAGGTTGCAGATGGATTTCAGGTCGAGAAACAGTGGGAGGGGGGGAGCCGCTTATTTGACCTGCAAGGAAACGGGACGAACAGCAAGCCCCCGCAACCCCTTGTGCTCGGTTCAGAAGGCCCCTGGGGGTGGGAAAAGGCTTTCCCAAATTAAATGAGCAGACAGCRCTGCTGAACAGAGCCAGGGGCCATGTCTACTGCTATTAAGCCACATTTAAGAAACATGTAACCTTTCAGACTTTTCAGAAGAGCGTACTGTATCGGGGAACTGGAACCAGAAATCAGTCCTACCTCAGTGCCAAGATTAAGCTCCAGAATACATTTTTCCATGAATTCAAGCAGTTAAGTGTTCGTGTGTAGCTAACAGAAACACAAAAGCTGGATTCAGAGTTGTTCTCTTAATATTTTAGGTGGCATTAAGAGATTTGATTATTTTTATCCAACAAAGTCCTTTTGTTTCTCTGTATCTCATTGTTTCTCCGTATCTCACTACAAAAGTAGATATGAGAAGTGATTTTATTACCTATGTGTCAATATTTTGAATGGGTCAAACACAGTTCTCTTTGTTGAATCTAAGTTTTCTTTCCAATATCTTTGTCTTGTCAAAATCAAAGAATATTTTCCTGCAATTCTTTTGAGGACCAAGAGAGGACTTGGACAAAAAAATAGAGAGAGAAAAAAAAATAAACACATCATGAAATTCTGTATCTGTTTTTGAAGTAACAGCAAAAATTTTGTGCACACGAAGTCCAAACAACACCCAAATGGCAGGCAACAAACAAGACTAAGATGTTTATTCATTCACTTTGAGGAAAGAGGGAAACAGTATGTATAAAAGTAAAAACAGCCATTAAAAATATAATCTGAATTCTGAACAGTTAAAAACAAGGCATTAAAATCCTTCACTTAGAGCTTTAAAACACAGCCTATATAAACATATATCAGCTAGAAGCTTTTCTCAAGGAATCATGTAAAAGCAAAGCAGTTCAAGACTGCCCTGCCTAACACCAGGTGCAGAACATCAGAGACGTCAGTGAAGATTTCCTGCTCCCTCCTTGCTTGCCTGCAAATACCAGCGTACACCTTGACCCCTCCAAACTCACAGCACTAGTAATTTGCCCAGGACAAGAAGAAACATTGTTCTCCRACAACCCCATCGCTGCCTGGGGCTCGACAACCAATTTCCCGCTGACTGAACAAGCACACTGAAATGATCCCTTCAGGATGTCTCTCTTCCCTCAGAGCACTGAGGGGCTCCTCAGCAGTGAAAAAGCAACCAGGCCAGATCCTGGACTGTGATGGACATCAGAAGTCTAGTTTAATAAAAGATAAAGATGGTCAGGACTTACTACTGAGTCCTCAGTTCCCTGGGTCTTCTGCTACAGTCAAAACAATACGTGCAACCAGTATTCAAGACTGCATTTGCCGATTTCTTTATAAGGATTAACAGCAAGTATGCTTTTGTGTGCATCCAAGGATCTTTTCTGGGGAAGAACAGAAACAATTGAGGTAAGATCAACAGTTTCTGCATACCACAGTTTAGAAAAAAAAAAATCAGTTTGATTTCAAAGGTTCTCCCATGAGACTACAGAAAATGGTTCACATCACAAGCCTCTCTTACAGTGTTACTGCACTTTGGAGTTCTCAAAAACTCCAATTTTCTACAGAAGGGAAGTGCTTAAAATTAATTTCTGTTAGTTCCTGAGTGACAGTATGTGTCCTGCGGTAAGTGAGCTATCGTTCCACAGGAAGGGACTTCTACTGAAGAGAAAGACTGCAGCGATGCCCACGACCTGAGTCCTGGCCCTCGGAAGCAGCGGCCGCTCCTTCCAGGTGGGGATCTGCATGCTCATGGTCGGAGGCGTTCAAGCGTGGCTCACCCTGCGCACGAGGAGCCGGGAGGGGGTGGCTGTCTCCGTGTGTGCGCTCACCAGAACCATTTCTGAATCCACTGCTTTCTAGGGAGGAAGAGAAGCATTTAGGGATGAACTACAAGTCCCACTAGTCAATGGGCATAACTTCAAACTAAGAGCATTTAGGTATCAGAAGATGATTCTTTCTTTGCATTCAGTCAAACGGCTATAATTCCACATCTCCATAAGCGCTATGAGCTCAGTTGAAAGCTGATCTGGTTGGAATATTAGCCAAATGATCGGAAATTGCAGTTCTAGGAGGTTTTCCTTAGCCTAGGCTGTCAATTCCTAACAGCTGCAATTTCACTCACGGGCTAACAGGACACGCAATCTGCCCAGTTCATAGCTGAATTGTCAGAGGGAGTGCTGCAGGACACAGGATGGCTCCCCTCCCACCTCCTGAAAGCAAGGTGCTAATGTGAAGTTATCTTGCTAATCCCAGTTAAGCCTTTTCATAGAAATCCTTCTTCTGTGCCTGGAGGGTGTGAGTGGAGGGAGAAAGCCTTCAGAACAGTGTCTCACCTGCCTCAGCAGAGGTGTATACTTCTTCCCAAGTATAATTACCCAGGTTCACAGGCTGCTTCAGCCAAGGATCCTCCACCAACTTCGCCAGAGTTGTGCGCTGCTCTGGAACAGGATGCAAAAGCCCAGCAATCAGACTCATGAGACCTGAGGAGAGGCAGCAGTAAGAGGAAGGGATCAATCTGTATATTAGGTATGCTGGGAATGCAAGACATAATTAAAATCTGAATTGCTTAAATCTGAACTACAAATCCTCCCCATTAATCCCTTGCGCAGCACGGTTCTATTCAGATATATTCACATGTGCTTAGCTCTGGGAATGATCTGAGATTTCCAGGTTGTAAAAAGAGCAAACTGAGAGCAAAGTTATGACACTGGGGGAGACAGGTGTGGAAAGAAATGCCAGGGAGGCAACCCTAACTCACTGTTTCCAAGCCCAGTCTTGTCTTGCAGTCACTTGGGGGGCGGGGGTCACATGGGATCGTGTTTGATCTGTGATTAAAGGTGCACTTAACATTCATGGAAAGCTTCAAGAATTTACCAGTTAATTGGAGCCCACAGAAACCTTATAAACATAGGGCCACAGAGAGAGAATCTATTGATGAAGACTTCATTAGCCTGACATGCAATTAGTTTTCTATACCTCCAATGGATGGCAAGACCAACCGTATTTTTCCTGTGAGATCAACCCATACAATTCATTCACAAGTTATGAACATTAACAAATTATCATCACACACAAAAGTAACATACTATTTGTTGGCAAACAGTTCAAGTGAGATGAAACTGGATTAGAATTATGCAAGGGCCATTATAGACCTTCAAGTTATCTACTAGACTGAACCTTCCCATCAGACATTATTTGCTCTGGTTTACTCAGATATAAACCTCACTGAAGTTCAACAAGTTGATAGCTCAATTCATCATAATAAATGAATGGTCTGGAATTTGAAACACTATAGTAGATAGCTACTATACTGCAAAGAACTGCAAAGCTTATCTCAAAAGGATATCTTTGCCTCAGGGAACAGCTTTTTAAATCATTGCAGAGCACATTTGGAATGGTTTATCCAGTTTTCCCCTCTTTCTGCTCATACTTTCCTGAGAGATCTGCCCCTTTAGAAGAGGAAATGCAAAGAATTCACCTTCTGACACAACCTGAGGAGGATTCAGGACAGCTGCCATGGCCTCCTCCAGTTCACAGAAGGGATTCTCTCCAAATATTAGGGTATAAAGGGTGACACCAAGTGACCACATCTCCAGCTCCGGTCCTTGGTACCTATGTAGAGATGCACAAGCTTGCATAAATTCAGGCTGCAAATATACAATTGTGTGCTAAAGAATGTAAAAGGAAGAAGAAGAAAAAACCCCAAACAGTTGCTAACCCTTGTTTCCAATTTTTAGCATAGGAAGTTTATGAGAATTCTAATAAGGTTCTCACATGTTTCTGAGAAGTCTGTATTATCTTTCTCCATGAAAGAAAAATAACCAAAGAATGGTCAACCAATTTCAGCTGATGAGTATGTACAATACGCACCTAGACTTCTTTACCCAAATGGAGAACCATTTATCTATATGCATAGCTGGTGAAAAGAGGACTTAAGTCTCCTTCTTTTGGATCATCAGCTGAAACTATCATTTAAATATTGGAATGGAAGAGTCGACATTTCAGTGGAGTTCTGTTTGCCATCCCTCTCCAAACAGAAGTTATTTTGAAATAAATATTGAGATTCCATCTAGTTCCCAGCAGTGGTTTCCTCTCCTCCTTACTTAACTTTTCTCACTGTTAAGAGGAACTCCCTGGAGGGCCCATGAAAACAGCTGTGAAAGGAGGGAAAGATAACATACTTGCACATACAATTAATATTTACCATCCTGGGATGGTAAAGCTTCCTTTCAAGAGTGGGTATGAGGCTGCCAGCCTCAAGATAGAGAAGAGAATATTCGGAGAGGAGAGAATAGAGAAAAGACAGCTGAGACTTGGGCAGCACATCCAAGATAGCTGCAACAAAAGAATCCTGGACTTTAGAGGAGCACAAAATCAAAGAGGAGATGAACAATGATCAAACTGCAAAATTTCACACAGGGAAGCAAGCAGAAAGATGGGAGCAGAACAGATGAAAGTGTGAGAAGAGAAACAAGATAGACCATCTTTTTCCAGAAATACAAAACACATACATGCTAAGGGGCAGCTACTATACGGCAATACTTGCTTATACCACCTCTCTAAAACAGCATCTACTAGTAGAGACAAATCGGTGTGTTCATACACAGGTATGAAGGGAAGGTTATCAAGCTGATGGGCATATTGTGAAAGATCAAGGAGGAAAGGACACATTCAAGTCACAACACAACTTGCCTAGACTCTTCTACCAGGCTGGAAATGAAAATCATAAGCTTGCTCTTGCCCTCATCCATGTAGCAGGGCAGACATTAGTACAAGGCTGTGCACAGCAAGAAAGCCTGTCAACAGACTCAGTCAGCAACAACTGTTTGTATTCAAGCCTTTACAAGTAATTTCTGTCACTGCAGTGCTCTAAATCTCACTGCGGTTTTCTGTGGTGTGGTTAGATACTCTAACAGACTACCAATATCGAAGCATTCCAGCCCTGCGCACACGCATTTTTGACGACAAGGGGCACAAGGATGACTTTTCAGAGGGTGACATACGGTTTGCCAGACAGCACTTCTGGTGAGCAGTATTCAATTGTCCCACAGAAGGTGTAAAACAATTTGCCAGGTTCCAGGTAGGCAGCTGAACCAAAGTCCACTAGCTTAATCGTGAAGTCTTCAGCAATGACAATGTTTTCATCCTTGATATCTCTGTGAAGGATGTTTCTACAGTGGAGATACCCCACAGCTGATACAAGCTGAAAGAGGAGGAAAGAACCAGGTTTTAGCGCACAGAGATATCCTTCTGGACAATCTACATGGTAACAGAATTCCAATAGCCACATTTTGGGTTAACACTATATAAACAAGATATAGATCCTAATTTTGATAACTGCATTCGAACTCAGGAATGGCTGTCAGCATTGCTGCAATAGGTATTAATCACAGTGCCCTTGGGCTTGGAAAAGCCTTAGTTTGCCTTCATCTCACAAATGGGCAGGATGATGGTGTGCTGTAGTCACCATGTACTTATTGTTTCAGTAAGAAGCATCCGTGCTTACTCTTACAATCCTGCAGGTTATTTTATTTTTATCCCAGCTTTTTTTGGAGGGTCCTTTGATTTTTCCAGAAGGCTATTACTGTATGCCTCAAATACTGCAGGATGACATAGCATTTAAGAGTGAAGTTTCATAATAAACAGTATACTCCTCCTAAATCCCATTCTTCTTTCTGCACGATTCATGCTATAATGCCATAATTAAGAATAGCAGCACAATTACATCACCTTGGAAACAATCTTGATCCCTACCACAATACATCTCAGCAAGAAAAGCAGATAGTTAAGGGAGAAAAGTTTCTATTTATAATACAAAGCTCCCTCTGCAGAGAAATATTGTAGAGGTATGAAGTAACAAAGAACCCCTATAAACTCAAGGCTGGTTTAAGAAAAGGGCTTATCCATCGGAAGTATATAGGGACCACAGACTGCAGTCTGTGAACGCACACTGCACAAGATCACGCAGACACGGAGAAGGTGCAGCAGTTAGGCTGTCGCCAGTGTCACAAGTGAGGGGGTAGAGGTAATTCTTGCATACTTTTCCTTAGAGCAAGGCATTTACCCCAAAACACATGAGGGGGAACTACACGGGGACTGCTGTTGCGAACCGCTCTGCAACGAACGAATCACAAGTCAGTTCTCAGGCAGGCTCCTGACTCATAGCAAATTGCTTGAGTTATTTTGCATTATCCCACTTTCAGATCCAAGATAACTCCTTGATTTTAAATTTATTCAAAAGAGCAGAGCTCTTTATTCCTGTAATAAATCTAAAACAAGCATTGATCTAAGTGAAAATGTGACTTTTAGTGAGGCCTGGGGCAACTTCTGTGAGCCTTCCTTCTCTTCTCCAACAGCAAAGTAGATGCAGCTGCCACACGAATGGGCATCTTAGTGACTGGGGGTGTGCGCTGCCACAGGCACTGCCAAGAAGTGATGGCTTTGTAGGAAACCCTCACCTGAAGTAAGACTCTGTAAAGGTTTCTGAGTTACAGGTTTCTAAGTAAACCTTGGAAAGGTTTTGTAGGCAGCATTTCAGTTTACAGAATCGGCCCTACAGACCACTGAAGAAAAGTTGTGCAGTTATTGAGCACAACCCTGGGAATAGACCAGTGCCTACTGATTAGCCAGTAATTCTTTTGAGTGAAATAGGGTCCCAGTTCTAATATTAATGAAATTTTTCCTGCATATAGCAAATGTACATTGCCAGCTCTCACCTGTCTGAACAGATAGCTTGCTAATGGTTCATCCAAGTCAGGCTGATTATCAATGAACGTAAAGAGATCCAGACCAGATCCATGCTTCTCCATCACCAGCTGGAAGAACTGTTCATTTTCAAATACATCCAGTACCTACAAATAACAGACTCTTTTTACTGCGCGCTTCAACCTCAAACTGCTTTTACAAACATTGCTTCCCTCTTGGGAGACTTAGTCAAAGTATATCATAATCTTTGAAGTCTCATTTCACTGAGCACAAATATTTCTTGAAGAGAGCGCAGAATTAAAACTGAAAGCAGAATTAAAATCAAGAGGAATTATTTTTCTGGGGAAAAAAAAAGCAGAGAACAGAAATCAAGATATATATCCAAATTATTTACTGAACTACTAAATGTTCAGACATGACAGCATACTTCCACTGCCAAGGTATATCCTATCATCTTGAAATAATGCATGGGCTTTTTTTTTCTGTTAGACCCACACTTTCGGATCTGTGTTTACATCAAATGCTTTAGGCAAAAGTCCCTGGAAGCAAGTGATAATGCACTGTAACATACCCTCCAAAACAAAGCAGGATAACGAGGTTTCTTCAATTCCTCAAAAGGCAGATGTAATATGAGACACTTCCTCACTCCCGAAGAGGAGCATGAGACACTAAGCATTCAAAGGAACCATCTGATACAGTTCAAACTGCATTTGCTCTGAGTTACTGTACCTTAATGATACTGGGGTGCTGCACCTTCGACAGGATTGCAATCTCTTGAGTAACTCTCCCTAGATCAGGATCATCCACCCAACAGTCCTCAAACACTCTCTCCTTCCAGATGAACTTTACCACAACCTACACAGAAAACAACATTTAATATTGCCTGCAAAAACATGGCTTTAAGTATTTGGTAAGTTAATTTCCCAGAAAAATATTAGTGACCGATATTACTACAAAGCTAGAAGTAAGCCAATACGCACTGTTTATACTATTTCTAAATATACTTGAACTAATTGAGTCCTAGAAGCCAAACACTACACATAAATGGAAGATATCCATCATTCATGTCATTTTTATTGGTGCCCTGAATTCCAAGGACTTTGACAAGCAAGCTCTCTTTTATCAACTCAATTACAGCAGTAGTAACCTCTGGAAGAGATTTACAGTAGAGAGAAATGAGTGGTTAAACATCCATACACAGAAAAAACAGAGCTTGCCTCTCAACACCCAAAATACTTCTGCTGATAAAGAGAAGGGTCCCATAATCTCCACATGACTATTCCACTGTAAAGTAACCACATCCTTAAGTCTTGGCACAAAAAAGACTTCGGAGTTTGTCGTTCTCTTTAGTGAACAAAGATTAAAACGTGTAATTCTGTTAAGCTCAAAGTAGACTTCTTTCAGTGGGTTAAATTAGCTACATGGCCAGCCTCATTCTGTACGCATTGCCTTAGATAACAGCTCATACGTTACATCAATGTGAGCATTTCACTATCCTGTTTTCATAAGGTTAAAGATTTCAGATTCATGTTCTAAACAGAGGAAAACCCCAAACTACCAAATGGCAGGTTTTAATAGCTTAGTTTTTACATTACATGAATGCTCTAACTTTTCAATTTCAATCCTAAATAATCATTACAATGACAGCTAGAAGAAATATTTAACCTCCTCTTGATCTTTCTTGCACCTGGCAGTCCAGACAAAGCCAAAAGATCCTTTGCCGATAAGGCTGAGAGTGTCGTATTTTCTTGCATATTCTCCCTCGCAAGCCTTTAGTCTTTCAAGCTCTTCAGCTCTTCGGGAGTTCTCTAAAAGTGGAGTTGATCTGATGGCCTAGGTATAGATAAAAAATTAGCAAGAACAGGAAAATGAGCAAACCACAGAATATTGTTTGTAAAATGAAGTAAACACTGAAAATTAAATACACAGCCACAAGAACAACTAAAGAGAGCGATCTTTGCTTTTGATAGCAAGAACTGTATATTGACTTAACCATCACCATATAAGATTATTTAATTCAACAGTTTGATTTCAACAGCTACCAAAACCGCTAAATTCAAGAAAAAGGAAAAGAAAACCGGAGAATTTGCACTTTAGGTACTTGCATAAAATTCTCTATGTAAGTAGGAAAATAAAATCATGGATTTTCAGCAAATGAACATTTTATTTGATGAATAAAAAGTAGATTACTTTTGATGCTGTCATTTTTCCAGGTAAGTGTATTCTAAATGGACAGAACTAAAAAGGTGCTTTAAGCCCAGGCAATAAATTTGGCAATTTCTATTTGCTGCACTAACCTAAAATGATTTAGTGTATAAAGGATATTTAACTTCCAGTGTTTAAAGAACTCTCTGGTAAGAGAGCATTTTAGTTCTTTAGAGCCCTCTTAGGGGACAAAGAGAGCAAACGAGTTTAAGGAACACCCCAGTAAAATCCATTATGAGGAAACACCACAAGCCTTCCTACTAAGACCTGCAATTCTGCATGAGAAATTAAACACAACATAATTTTTTCTTGCTTTAAGTATAGGCCTTTGGGTTGTTTGGCTCAGTGATCAGTAAGTTTCTCCACCAGAAGATGGCATCTGAAGTGCCCGAGAACAGAGTATCGTTATGACAATCACATTATTCCATACTAAGAAGAAACATAACAAATGTCATGGGAGAATTTGTTTTCAGTAATGAAATGTGGATCTACATTGCTCCATGAAACAGTGAAAACTTCCAATATTTAATCATACATGTGCATATATATACACATACATACATATATATATACACACACACACACACACACATATATATATATATGGAAAACAATTTTCCAAAGGAAACCCAAGAGCCACCTTGTTACTCAGCTCTCCAAGGTCTTACAAAAAATATTCCAAACAGCAAGACTTGCCAATTGACTTTAGCTTTTCACTCAGATATCTACTTTGTCTTCCAGATCACTGATTAAAGCAGGGAAAACAAAACAAAACAAAATAAAACACAATATATTTCAGTAAAAGGCAGCTTCTCAGAGTATGATATAGTTTGGAACTATCGCCGCTGTACATATTACACATATGATGTCTAAATATGCGTGTGTATGCACACACACGTGTGTATGTACATCTCTGCTAAAGTCATATAAAATCCAGCCACATAAAGATTTAGGGCATGCATATTCAAGGAGTCTAGAAGATCACCTTTACTCATTTCAATTCATCAAAGATACTATTTTCCCTCTACAGCTCTGGTAAAAGTACTGTCAGCTTTACATCCCGTTACTAATTAAAAAGCAGGTCTGAGGAGTTCCATGTTCAGGCTTTATGGCATTGGCACATGCACCACTGTTCACCTACACAGCAGCAGTTCTCTGTACACCACGTTGAATGCAGCGTCCCAGCAGGCAGCTAAAAAATGCCGTTTCCTTTTGTTGACATAAATCRCTCTGAAAGTTTTTTCAGCCTAGTATTTCCTTCTTTAATAATGTCATGTCACTTGTGTCAGTCTGATTACATTGATTTAAAAATTAATCTCATTACACTGGTGCAAATCTCTATTGTAAAGGTACTTAAACCAGTCTAAGAACAAATTGAAAATTAGGTGCTTTTATTGTTCAGATTGGGAAGCTAACCACGCTGAACCGAACACACACTCCCAGAATAGTAATTTGTCCTTTTCATGGCAACCCCCCCCACGCACATTTCTTTTGACATGCAAACAGAAAAATAAGGAAACAGCAATATTCCCTACCAGGCCATGATATTATTACAATGTGGAAAACTTCACAACCTCAGGTTCAGCTTGACAACCAAGCAAGAGAAGCGCTCAACATTATACAGTAGTGCAGTTTCTTACTTCTCCAAGACTGTGTGCAGAAAGATCTGCTATAGACTGGGCAGAGCTCGCTAGACTGGAGAACACAAGCTGAGTCTTTGCTGCTGCTTCTTTCTGGCTCTGTAGAAAGTCTTTCACCACCCAGACACAGAAGAGTACAGCAGGGTCCTGCAGTTCTACCCGTTTCACTTCAAAGGCTATACCTGTAAAAACAGGTGAGTGAGTTAAAATGGTGGAATGAAACTTTATTGTTGAATGAGACCACAGAGCTTCCATTTGATTTGGGATAAAATCCTGAGCTCTTAACAAAATGAATTTCTTCATTTTCTCCATTATTTCCTGGGGGGACACCTACTCACCAAGGAATCAGAGGAAGGCTGCAAAAGTGCAGGTATTCTAGAGATACTTAGAGGTCACCCTTATCATTCCCTCTTTAATGGGGGGGGACGACTTCACATTGTTATACCAGGTGACATAAATTGGGATTTTATACAACCAGCCACTGAATTGCGCTGAAGGAATGAAACAAACACATGCCATTACACAATGAAATACAAGTTTTACAATGGAGTTTAAATTTTTTGTTCAAAACCAGTTCTGAGGTTCAAAGCTTTCAATCATGTTTTAAGAGTATTTTTCATTATTCTATCTGGATTAATTTTTAAAGTAACTTTGTCTTTTGTAACACTTGCTCTTTTATTGCTCTCTGAGTAGACTCAAATGCTGTTTCTCCTCCCAGACGCTAAAGCTTCCTTCCTCCCCACTGTAAGCTTCTAAACCAGAAATGTCTGCCTTCTGCAAAAGAGTGGGTGAAGAAGTGTCCTGGTAAAAGTTTTTGGAAGAGGAGAAATAGGTTTTACTTACTTAATTGAGAACCATCTTTGTGATAGCAATTCCCAAGGTAGCTGCCTTCCAGGATCTCTGAGCTCAAAGGATTCAGCCTTCCTTCTTGTTTCACAGGGGTAGATGTTACTTGTACCTGCACATTTTGCTTCGTATGCAACTGACAGTCTTCTTCAGGATTACCTTTACTGTTCAGTGGATTTTTGTTCAGGTTGTCCACCGCAGTCTCTGCAAGAGTTTCAGGCTTCGCAAGCAATGCTTTGGAGGATTCTTCAGAGTTTTCCAAATGCCTTGTGGAAGCCAGCCACCCAGACCCATCTTCTGTGGCAACACTGTTCAATAGCTGCTTTTCCTGCCCAGCTGAAAAAGCACTGTCCTGAACTAGCAGATCGCCTTCAGCGGAGTCCACTGCATTAGAGGAGGACACACCTGCAAGAGCTGTAGCAGCGCCTGAGCAATTGGCTGAGTTCTCCTCTACACCAATATTCAGATCCAGTTCCTCGAGGCCATAGCAAATGCAGTTCAGCTCAGTGTCTGATTCTTTAACATCTTCAAAGGTTGTGGCAACTCCCGGTGCAGAAGCACCGGAAGCTGTTGTATTTCCTGAACGAACAACATGGATACTATTTCTTCCATTTGTGAGGAAAGATGAAGCATCATTTAGCATGCGGCTTTCAACTACAGTGTGCTCAAGACTGGAATGCTTTGCATCACACGTCAAGCTTGGTTTTGACAGCTGCTCTGTAACCACGTGGCTTTGAAAGTCTAGAATGCAGTCAGGTGCTGCCCCAGACCGTGGTTCATCTAATGTTGGTGTCCCAAATGAGATACAAGTAACATCAGAAGAAGGCTTAACCAAGCTATTGGATTGAGTATCTAACACGTCTTCTAGCCTAGAACAAGCAGGAGACCGGGCAATGTTTGCTGAAGAACCTTTTCCTGAAGTATCAGTGAAGTGCTGATGTTTCAGCAGTTGAGAAGGTAACCTAGAGATCTCCTGACAGTCTACTTCGTTGAGGTCTTGATGATCAACTTGTAGTTGGTTAGGTGAGCTACTAGTCTCACTGGCATTCCCTTGCAGGGTCACAAATGCACCAGATAGTGGACTATCACTGCTTCTTACTGGCATCTTTCTGTTCTGACCTAAATCTAACTGTCCTGAATCAGACGACATGGGAAAAACCCTTGGAGAGAGCATCTTTAGAGAATTATCTGATCCTGCAGTTTCCATGGTTCTGCATTGTTCCACTGCTCTGACTGCGTCAGGCCAGCTTTCAGGTGACATCTCTCTATGGTGGGCTGACAACCCACCAGCAGCAATGCTGTCCTCCCTGCAGGGATTCAAAGTTATTAGTTATATCATGATGACAAAAGAATGAGAAAAGCGTCATCTGTATGCCACCCACTCTTCAGGTACTATGTTGACTATTTAAAACCTGTACCAATCCTTTTCTTTTTAAGCTTAAAAGAAAAAAGGCAGAAAGCACTTGGTACAGGCATCCAAAATCATAACAAATTCCAGCTTTACCAAGCAGCTACACTTGAACGGAACTCTCTCCCTATGGATTACTTCCTTCTCTAACTCAATTTCTAAATATATTTCACAGTTGATTTACCACAACAAAAAGCCACTACATGTGGCAGGACACTTCTAGTCCTGAGAAGAGAAGATCCCAGTTGCTTTCTCAATGAACCATGGTTCATTGGAGCCCACTGCACAAGGCATTTTACCAACATTTTTATTCATAAAAATAAAGAATAGGAAAACAGTCCAGGCAGCAGAGCGCTCACTAGGATATGAGACACATATGCAGAAGAGCACAAGGAAACAATGAGTCAGCATCAGTCTGCTTAAAAAGCAGCAAGAACAGTGCTGTAATAGCTCGTATATTAAGAAAATGCAGTACATGTTTTCCAAGAGTTAGAACTGTTAAAGGTGGAAGGTTTAAAATTTCACTTAAACTAAACCGTGTGCACCATATAGATACTTCCGCAGAATTTCTAATCTTGTAACAGGAAAAAGACCTAGAAAGGTGCAATAAAAATGTCTGCGCTATAGTAACATAAGTACTCTGTTTTAATGGATGACATGACAGTTACACTGACCGTCAGGAGGAATATTGTTTAGAATTCATTCCAGATAGCGTAACTTCAGTGCAGTATTAGCTGGCGGATACCATGGAAGGAGAGAAACATCCATTGTTTCTGATCTAGTGATGACAGGACCTAATTACCTTCCCCAGCCTAGGTGAAGCATTTGCTACCCATTAGGGATGGGACTCCTGTAATTTTACAGTTGTAGACTGTACAGATCTAAACAAAAATCCAAGGTAGGCAAAACTGAACCAGTCTTGCAAATGGCCCTTGCGTTCCAAAAAGAACAAGTGCAGAAGGTTCTTGTTAGACCTTCCTCCCAAATATCACAGAGCTTTAGGGAAAAAAAAAAGTTTTTTTGTTGTTATTTCCATTAGAGGGCTTGAGTTTTGGAGGCGAGCACATAGTCCATGAAATGCCTACCTACTAGTAGTTGTGGATGAGACTTCAGGAGAGGAAGGAGAAGATAAGAAACTGCTCCCACTCTTTCGCTTGGTCCCAGTATTTATTATCTTGTCTTCTCTGTGTCTTCTTTCTAGGTTCTGCTCTTCATCTCTTGACAGAAGGCTTGTTGAAGATGAAACCAAATGGCTGTTTCCTGTACCAAACAAGAAACAAAACCATACCAATTCAGCCCATGCTTATCAGTATATACAGCAGTTTAAAAAAAAAAATCTGGGAACTGCATTGCTTGTGTTATCCCTAAGACATGGGGTATAAAAGACTTGACTGAGGCAACAACATGGCCCGAACATGAGCACTCCACCATAGGAGGAGTCTCATTAGGTCTGAGAAGTCACATCAGGTAGTAAACTAAACGTTTTAGGGCTGCTAAAATTTGCTTTCCTATCAAAGCTATTGGATAGGTATTAGCCTCCTGGGTTAGTTACTTTGATTAAAGTTCAGAGACCTAAGAAAGGCTGATGGCTATATAGAGACTGGAAATAAAGCTATTATACAAATAGCAGCAGCAAAAAAGGTCAAAACACACATACACTCCCCATTCCAAATGCTAAGAAATAAAAAAAAAGTTTTAAACTGCGTTTGCATAACTCACTGAAATTGCAGGACAAAAAAGCAAATAGCATATAGTCCAAACATTTTTGAAAGAAAGACAGAATAAGAAAAGGACTTCCTTCTTTCCTCAGTGACAGAAGATCAAAAAGGAAAAACAGGAGGTTACAAGATGTAGTAAAACAAGTATTGTTATACCTGCAGAAGAGAATAAGTGAACAAATATAGATTAGAACCTAGAACAATCCTTCCATTTGTAAATCTGAGTGCCAACGTTTCCTCACTGAAGAAATGAATTACCTCTGGAATACAAAGGCTTCACTTCACCAAAGAGTTATTTAAGAATTTGCACATTGTCTGCTAACTCTTCCTTGTTCCAGTAGCAACTGTGCATTGTTTCCAATGCAGCTGTGCATTTCTAGGCAAAGAAAGAACTGCATAGACATAAATTGCTTTTACAAAGCACACTCCCACATTCAGAGGCAAGTCTCTCTTCTTTGTTCATTTTACCTTTGTCACAGCAGCCAGAGCCAGTCGTACGGCAGGCAGCAACACCTCCAAAGACACCTGCGCTTTCTGTTCCCATAGAGTCGTCAAGGAGAGGTAATGGCAAGGAGCGGTCATTGCTTCTGTCCATGTTGTTATAGAAACCAGGGATCAGGAATGTAATGTTCTAAAACAGAATGAAACCTTATGAAGCCAAGCTGACTCTCACCTGTTGGGGGCAAATGCTAACACTCCGTGTTGGTGGACCTGATGCTCATGGACAGCCAGGCAAAAACAATCCACCTCACTGGTGGAGAACGTACGAGTGTGCAGCTTGCTTTGGACTGTTTGAAGTTCATTCCAGCTCCTTGGCACTGCAAGACTTAGCAATAGCAGCAAGAGAATTTGTGTGTTATCCCACAATTCACTTGCTGAACAAGTGGAACACCGACTTTTGTGACAGACAGAACTGAGCATTAAGAGACTCTACAGCTCCCATGGATGCGCTGCCTGACATAACAGTCATTTTAGGGAGACTAAAATTCCTATCTTACCTTTCCCAACAGTTCTTTCTTCTCATAGCCAAACAGTGTCAAAGCAAAACTGTCCTTGATGCCATGGATGGTTCCATCTGGCTGGAGAGTAATAATGCCACTGATGGTGGAAAAAACCCTGACTGTAGCAGAATAACGATAGTCTGTGAAAGAGCCTTCTTTTTCTGTCTGTGGAATGCCGTTTCTCTGCACTGCAGCTTCGTCCTCTTCTGGAAGGCTAGCTTGCAGCTTTAAACTGAGAGGAAACGTGTTACCCTCTCTGGATCGACCTACAGATCTCTGGATCCTGAGGTTCTAAATGCAAGCAGACAAACAAAAAAACCCTAAACAACCATTTTATTTTTATTTTAGTATTCATATAAAGTTACACAGGAAAGTTCTTAGGAAAAAAGGACAGAGAGAAGGAGCAGGCAAAGAAAAATAAACGAATCCTGTGAATATCGAAATCAAAGCCTGTTTTTTTAAGGATTTGTAACCCAGTGTTGAAATCCTGTAAGAGCATCCTGACTCTGAAGACAGGGCAAGTCCATGCTGCAGCCTTTCGGCAAATGAGACATCAATAAGGCCTCTTTCATATACCTAGCTGTCTTTCCCCCGCCCCTGCACACCCCCCACCATGCCATTTGCAAGATCTGCATATTTTTTAAGCTTTCACCCTTCAGACAAACATAACTGAAATTGGCCACAGAATTCAAAGAAGCATTAGGGGGCTGACAGACACAGCATGGTTTCCTAAAGAAGCCAGGCTTCTCATGGAGTGCAAAAAAGCATCTTTCACAAGGACAGATCCCAAAGAGAGAGGTCGGGGCTTGGTCTCATCCTTAGTTAGAAAACATCCAGACAGCAGCCATCTAAATAAGCAGCACACTCTGTTTCAGGGGACTTGTGCTTCTCTCTGAAAAGGCTTCCTTTTGTTATATAAGGAGGGAAACCACTGTGCACCTATGGCCCAGGTGGGAAGAGTATGGAAGAGCCTGGCTGGAGCTTATACCATACCTTTGGGATTTTTTTGCCCAGAGGAGGGATCTGTACAGAAGGAATCAGGTCCTTTATGTTGAGCCCAATTACTTCTTCCAACGATGGGTAACCATGGAGATGGGCAAAAAGAAGGTCACATGATGTAATCTCTCCCTTGGGAAGAGAATTTACAGGACTATTTTAATTTTAGCATTTTAGACATAATCCAGTCAATCCTCTAACAACAGTTTCTGCAAGCATCTACTCAAATGGCAGGAGACATCCATGAAGAGACAGCAGAATTAAACAATTGACTCAGTAAAAGCAGACATGGTATAACGCAATGCTTCTCTGACACTATCACGCAGAGAACCCACCCCTTGTCAGAGGCGAGAGGCAGGAGAGTCTAAGATTCCTCACAGAATTTTTCCTCAGCAAACCGATTCCCTTCACAAGAAGGGCACCCCTGCYATAAATAACCCCCTGCCAAACTTCCACTGTTCCAATCTAAGATGTCCCTGGAGGAGGGACAGTGTATTTTAATGTGACTAGCTGCATATCAAGGTGAGCAGCATGGGAGAAATTTGCACAGGTCCTGTGCATATGATCCCAATTTGAGGCAGTACTATGCATACACTTAATGTTCATGAGTAATAACGTGCCCATGGAAATTATAAGATGCATCTAATTTGCACAGACTCTGTCTCAAACTGCTGTCATTTGATCACTAGAAAAAACACTCACGTCAGCCCTGAAGGAAACAAAAGCTGAGAGTCTTTCCACCGGTTCCAGCACAACCACACAACACTGGTTGTCCTTGCTTCTCATTCGCCTCAGCCACACCGAGACAGGGATCTTCTCTTTGAGACGGCCTATAACATCCACCTTTCCATAGGAGATACAGATGCAATCATAATTTAAGACTGTGGTTATGTATCAAGAGTTTCAACCAAGAATAAGATATTGACCCAAGATCTCTCTCCCTCATTATTAGAAAAACATTGCGTCTTGGCTACTTGCTTTTTTTTTTTTTATTGGAAGAAACATAGCTTTAATACAGAGATGAAAAGGCTGGCAAATAATGCACTGATCATACACAGCATGATGTTGTTGCTTTTGTTTCCTCTCTCTCAACCCCAGGAAGACTCAAGGCATTACCTTCAGCACAGTAAATGTGTTAATCTAATATCTTACATTCAATAATAAGCACCATTCAGAGACATCTTATTTAAAGGAATTCCAGTAACCTGTAGTGTTCAAAACAGCAGCTAGATCCTTGATTTGAGTATATCCTATGATGCTAATGAATACTCCACATTACTAAGATAGTTCTTATTTTCAGCTGCAAGAATACCAGTTTAATTTCTTGTGGGAGAAGATTCTTCTCAAATCAGATGTTTACTCATCTAATAACCTGCAGTGTTCATATCAAGCCTTCTATCATTTTTGTGTGATCTTGACAGAATGGGTTTATGAATTACACAGCAACTCCATGACAGCCTATAAAATATTTGGAATTGCTGTAGTTTAGAGTCTGTGTCTTCATCAGCCATTTAATTTTAATTCTGTATTTCACTACTCAAGCTTGGATTTTTCTTCCCAAACCCAATCGAAGGCTCAGGAAGATCAAGCTTTGAGATGCTGACAATTTGAGTACAAAAATAACGCACCAGGAAGAATAGGAGCCCATTTTCCAAATATTTTCTAGTGACAGCTCACAATACCAGCAAAACAAAGTAATTTTTAGATGCTTCTCACACAGTTCTCTCATAAATAGCCCCATATAGGCAAAATATCAGTTCTGCTCTTCTGCATCTAAGATGTTTTGTCACAGACATTTCACGGTCTTTGGTTGATGGGTAACTTTATAACATGTACAATGCAATTTAAGATAATTTTAAGGATATTCTAAAAGACCCAGACAATTGGGAACTTTTCAGTAATAAGTTTTTCTATGTTAAGCAATCTGTATAGTTTTTTGTTTGCTTGTTTTGTTTTTGTCTTTTAAATCTAGTGTCCTTTAAGCATTCATTTGATCACATCATCACGACTATACATGTTTGACAGCTGGAAGGATCTCACGGGTGCCTCCCAAACCATCTTTTAGCCTTTGAGCTCCCATATCTGCACACGTAAACAGTCCTACTTAATTGCCAAACGCCCATAAAGTTAACTATATCAGGAAATAATATTGAAAATGTCAAAAAAAGAAAAAAAGAAAAAAAAAGAAAAAACAAACCCCTCAAACCAAAAAACATGTGTATGGTGGGGAATATTTGCCGCAACATTTCACGTACCACAGTTCCTGAAACCACTGATGTACATCCATCAGCTTCTATGTACTCCTCACCCACAGCTTCCACTACATCTTGACCGGATTTTGATATCAGATGGGACAGCTTTTGACCAATGAGTTCCTGACTACTGCATCCAAGCAGTTTGCAGGCTTTGTCATTGGCCACTAGAATCTACAAAAGTAGAAAGGAAAAAGAAGAAGAAAAAAAAAAGGATCAAACAAAAAAACAAACAGAAAAGCTGCAAGTTTCTTTAATAGATCATCATGCTGTTGCTTTAATGCCTTATAATATCACTTTTTCTCTCAGTGGAAATGGAGAGATCCTTTTTAATTCTGAAATCTTACTACTCAACTCACTAAAACTTCTTGTTCTAGGACAAACCTCGCCCAGGCCTCTTCTTTGTTAAGAGGGTCTGAGACATTGCTTTCCCTTTAAGATTCCTGATTTCTAACTCCAGCCTCCTGTGTTGCTTAAATAATTATATCCACAGAGGCAAAACTACAGCGCTGCACTTTGAAGGAAAACCTGGGCTGGCCACAGAATATTATCCAGCCCTGAAGATGTGCAAAAATCACACAAATCGACATCCTTAAGCCTATTTACAGACCAAGTCAGGATTATGTGTCTAGCCTCTATCTCTTTACGATGGGAAAGTCTGAACTGTCAGTTCAAGCCAAAACTGAAGCAATGCTTTAAAGTTCTCAGTATTCAATTTCATACTGATGTTTATGCTCAGGACAAAAACAGAGAAATTCTCTCTTTCCCAGTGCAAAATGCATGATTACTGGGACAGACAGAGACCTCATGTCACCATGAGCCCATCCCAGTGAAGGTGCTTCCTTGTCACAAGGCTCAAAACATTTTCTGCTTTTCTCTTCTCTCCTCATGCCACATCACAGCTGCATTCTTCTTTATTTCCTTGTTCCATTTGAAAAAAAGACTCAAGACATCAGTGCTTCTGATATTGTCTTGTGTACTCCACTAACTACAACCTACAGTGGAAATATGTGCGTTGTCAGTCTTTATAGAATTATTGAGCTTGAGCAGACTACAAAATACCTTCACAATTTGGAAACTGCCTACAAATACAAGCCAGGATAACAAGCTTTTGAGCCTGCATGATGTCACACCACCTATACTAGCTATGCATTGCTTTGTTTAGCAGTTAGTACTGCAACAGATCCAGCAAGTACCTCTGTTGTGTTGACATCCACTGTGAAGATGGCTTTGTTCGGATTGCGTGCAGTAGTTAAAAGGTGTTGGCTGGACTCCTCCACAATAAGGGCATGCAAAAAGGAACAAGAAGCAGGACTACCAATGGAACTGGAGAGAGAGGCAGAATCCCACTGAGCCCAAGAGTTCCCAATTTTGCTGGTACAAATGTTATGAGCCGCCAGTGAAGACAAACAGTAAGAGCTCCATTTCTCTCCTGTGAGAAGATAAAGATCAGCTATGTAGCTCTAGCAGTCTGCTACAGAAGTATTTACAGGCATGAATAAAAAAAAATTTTCAGATGAAACAGCCATCAAGTAATTTCATCTCAAAATATATGCTCCTAGAAATTACAAAAAAAACCACCCAAATCAATTAAACTAAAGATAACAGAAACAATTCTAATAAACATGTCTTTTTAAGTCACAGCCACTGGAACAATTAAACTCAGGTCGTGGGCTAGAAAATATTGCCAACATGCATAAAATTCAACCAGACTAGTCAATTTTCCTTTCGCTTAAGATAACAGAGTTTAAAGGATAGGTTTTGAATTCTCTCAAGTTAAAATTGTAACTGTTATTAAATATAATTACTGTAAGTGTTCAAGCTCTTTTTAAATACTGAGTTAGTCAGAAGCCAGTTAATTAACTATTCACAAGAGCTGACACTGAAATACCTATGCCCACACCAATGTTTTATGTTACACAGTGCCAAGGGATTGTGCTAAAATTTTCAGAAGTTCTGCCTGTATAAAATGTTTCTTCAGGCAGTGGCATCAGCAACCAAATGTCAGCACTCCATGCCCAAAAGAGCAAGCAGCTTTCTTGGGTAAGCCGTGCTGGAAGAGGCATTATGAACGAGTCGTCATAAGGACACCCCTGCATTTATGCACTGCGTGCCGTATGGATATGTTGACCGTGATAAAACAGAGACATCCCTATCTGGACATATTTGAAACTGAGAAGTTCTTCCCCTCCTTAACAGATTCTACTGTAGTATCATTTTCCTCCCCATTTGGCAATCTTTCATGTTTTGGAATGTAATATTTAGACCACCAAGTATCCAGCAAGCCCAGGACTGCCTGGTCCAGTAGCAGCCAATAAAGGTTGCCCAGGCACAAGTACCAGTACAGAGGAAGCGTACAATGATGTGTCCCCCCAAAACTCTCCCAGCCTGAACAAGAGCTTCTTCTACAGCTGCTTATTGCTATCACCTCTAGCTTTGGGGAGGGGAAGGAGGGAGAAAGAAGATCTGAAACCATCTGAAAGAATAATCATCTTCTTCATTGACAACACGCGAACTCATTCATCTCAGAATACTCTGCTCACCAGACAGAGACGCTCTACGCCGGCAGAGTTCAGAAAGCTGACTTCTCTTGCTCTTGTTGGCCCAGGGGTAGGATCTACTTAGCTTATCGGAATCACTCAAGCGATGAAGGGCTAAGCCTGCTGATGAAGGCAAGAGGCCCTCTTCAGAGGAGCTGTGCGCCTCGGCTGCCATAGTCAAACCCTGGTTGCCATATCGCGCCTAGAAAGCCACCATCTGCAACAGAAACGTAACAAATTCAGTCAGGCCTACAGTCAGGCATTAACGCTCGCAGTACTGGCAGAATATGCCGTCTAATCCAAAGCACAGCCCTAAAAAGCTACAGCAAGACTAATTTTTGCATGGCCAGTCGGGACTTTAGGTCTGTGCCGTTAACATCAGTGTGACTGCAATGAACACCAGCACACACGACCCAYAGTATAACCCATGGTCCATAGGACTTCCCCACCGCATTTCTGGAGGAGCGACCAAAGCCCCCCACGAGCAGTCTCTCCCGCTTTCCGCTCATTTTCAAAGCAGAAGCAGGTTATTTCGGCAGTAATTCTCAACACCGATTCAGCAAGCGGCGCACGGCCGCCCGCACGGCCGCCCTCCCGAGCCCACCCGCGGCGAGGAGCGCGGCGAGGAGCCCGGCCCGGCCCGGCCCACCCGAGTCCTCCCTCGGCCCCTGCACGGGGCAACCCCGGCCGGGCCGCCGCCGCCGCCGCCGCCGCCGCCGCCTCGGAGTAGTTACCACCGAGCCGCGGGCGCGAGGAAGCAGGAGGCGGGACTCTCCGGCCGCGCTGCCCAATAAGCAAAGGCGGTGGGCGAGCGGCACGCAGGAAAACCAATCAGACGCCGAGGCGCGGGGCGGCGGGCCGCTCGAACGGGCTAAGCCGCCCGCCGCGGCCGCCCGCGCGCTGCCGTTGCTACGGACGCCCGGGCCGGCGCCGACAAGCACACTGAGAGAGCCTGAGGGGAATGGGCAGCTCCCTCCGGACTCCCTGTCCCTCGCCGCAGCCCTCTTCGCGCTCCCGGGATGCCCTGTTGCGAGCGACCGCCTGCGGGCAGCGCCGGGGCGGGCCGCCCGCTCTCGCGGCCTGAGAGGAGGTGTGCGGGAGGACCCGAGGACGACAAAGCCCGACAGCCCTGTGCAAGGGCCAGGGTTGCGGCCGCGGCCTAGCAGAGCCGCTGGGCGGGGAAGGCCTGCAGAGCTGGGGCAGGGAACTCCTCCTTGTCGGGGGAGCCGGCCCCTCCGCAGGCTGAGGGCGATCCATGGAAGAGTTTGCAGGCGGCACGAAGAGGCCAGAAACAGCTCGCTGAAGCCCGAGGCGCGCGTGGTGGGCTGGGAACTGGCACCCCACCCCTGCGGCAATGCCAGGCGCAAAGGCGGCGTCCCGCTCCGCCCACGGGGAACTACAACTCCCAGAAAGCAGCGGGGCGCAGACTCGCACGCATGCGCGGGGGCTGACAGGAGGCCGATGCCCCGCCCCTCCCCCCACGGCGCACCGCCTGCAGTGGTGACTGGCTGCGGCGCTTCGCCAGCGGCGGGCTCTGATTGGCCGCGGCGGCCGTTGCGACGGTTTCCGGAAGGGGGCGGGGGGAGGAGAAGCAACATGGCGGCGGAGAGCGGAGAGGGGCCGCAGGAG
>NW_020450706.1:237268-303067 GCF_003343035.1 Apteryx rowi
GGCTCGGCCGCTGTCGCTCGGCGGGGCGGCTGCCGGGCCCTCCGCGGTGGGGGGGACGGCGGTGTTTGTCCCCGGGGGCGGCTGCCCGCTGGAGCCGGGGGCCTCCGGGCCGGGGAGGGCCGCCCGCCCGGGGCGGGGGTGCTGTTTGGGGCACGGCGTGATGCCCCCCTTGGGGCTCCACGCGCGGGAGGTGGCAGAAGCGGGTTTGTGGAGATGACCTAAAAAACGACGATAATAACAAGCGGCACCCTGGCATGGCGCTGCCTCTCCTCGGTCGCCCTGTGAGGGGAGTGGGAATGCTGAGGGTGCCTGTGCGCTGCGCAGAGCGAAGAGCCTCAGCTCCCCAGGGCCAGGGTGGTCGCCGGAGTCGTGGCCGGGGAAATGATGGAGCGATCACGCCGGGGAGACGGTTGCTTTATCTGCAGGGATTTTTTTTTGAAGCCTTTACTACTTCATGTCATTGGTAGTGTTGTGCGAGATACTGATTTTTTTTTCTCAAATCTCTTTAAATGTAATAAATATAATTCCATCTCCGTAATCTTTGGATTTGCACTCCTTTGATCTAAGAAATTTCCTTTTTCCTCCAGTCTTCTTCCCAGATTGTTGGTTTTAGGAAGATCTGAAGGGAGGAAAAAGTGCATCCAAAATCAAACTAGAAACAAGGGGTAAGAGGCCTTTTATTTAAGACTAAACCTTTAATTTAGTTAACTTAGGATTTCTACTAACTGCATAGTGGTGTATGTGAGTCCTGGTTATTATATCTGCTTGCTGCTTCTCTGCCCCTCTCACAAAAGTAGCCTAAATCTGCTGTTATGTATCTTACGCAGTTGATAAGCGGATTGAATCGGAGGAGTCAGGAGATGAAGAAGGGAAGAAGCAAGCAGCTTGCTTAGTAACAGACCTCAGTCAGCAGAGCCTGAGAGATGAGCAGAATGGCGAGAACTCCACAGGTACCCAGCCAATCTAACTGATCACCCTAGGAAGGGTGGTCTTACTTACAGCAGTATCTGTGCATCAGTCGTGTGTGTTTTTCATAGCTATATGTGATATGTGTGTTGTTAACTACACGAATCTTCCCTAAGGTAGTCATTGGTGGAACAAAGCTGCCTTCCTTTTATGGAACTGTTGGCATTAGACCTTTGGTTGGATGTTTTTTTTTCTATTATTATTTTTTTAATTTACCCATATGTGGAACCACACTTCTCTCTGAAATTTTTAAGATCAAAATGTGAAATATCTTTGTTAATACTCCTTTTGTGGAAAGGTGGTAGCATCTTTCTCTAGAAAGATGCTGCAAATGTTCATTAGAAACAAACAGAAACGGCTCTTTATATCTCTGCTTTAGTGTATGTAGTTATTTACTTTTAAATTGCCAGATTTGTTTGGAAGGCAAAGGAGACTATTTCTAGATAGAGCGAAGGAAGCTTTCATTTTTTTTGTTTATTTTTTTAAGACATTTAAAAATTTTAAGATGTATCAAAATACTTGCATCTATATGTTTGAATCCTCTTCATTTGGAACTCTTACTGCTATTTTTGCTGTTTATATTACTATAGCGTGGTAGAAATTTTGACAGGCTTTTTTTAAGCTTTTGCATGTTTGATAGTTACTGAAAAACAAACCTTTCTTGCTTAGGCTTTATCAAAGCAAATCCATCTCTGAAGACCCCATTTAGCAACATTATCTAAACTTCTGGTGCTGGTTGGTGGGTGTTGGACTAAAAAGAGTTAAATCCCTAATATGTGTAGAATTAGGTCTAGCTAATAAATCGAGATGTAATAGCATCCTTCTGATGCACATGTTCAAGTAACTATTGGTCTGGAAGTGAAAGTGAAATAATACAGCAATTTTTTCTGCTGCATTTTAATCTTTTTGACTGTTCCTCTTTTACAGATCTCTCTTAACCATGTCCCTTGGAATTTGCAAAAATATTTTCCAAACGAGTAAATTATTGTGAGAATTTGAACTCTCATTTTCTACTTAAATGATCTCTATCTAGCTATAATTCACTGTTAACATATAGTTTTCTATGATTAATCGCAAAATAGTGATGATGTCTGTGAAAGCGCATGAGCACATCTTCCAAATTGTAGAGCCCAAGTACTATATGGCCAGCAAAACCAAGCAGATCAGTYGTTCATTGTTTTCTTTTGCACACACAGAGCATTTTGAGTGTTCATTCAGCTAACATAGTTTAGCTGTGCATTTAAAGCTATATTTTGTATGTTGTTTCCTCTGAGAATTATAATATTAAAGGGGAGACTTCAAATGGCGTATTTTCATTACAAATTGAAGCAGGAAGAGAATTCAGATTTGGTGGGTGGATTATATTGGGAACTATTTAATTTAATGACTTTGTTGTCATTTCTTCTTCTTCCAAACTGGTAGGATTCAGGGAACATCAACTAGAACAGAGACCAAGCAGGGGAAATAATTTTGGAACATTTGAGTTAGTTTTGGTAGCCAGCTTTTGAGTTGCCCAGTTGAAGGAAAATGAGCAGTTTTCCACCCTTTCCACAGAAGAACATAAATAGAGAGAACTCAAGCAGCTGCAATTTCAAATTTTTCATTCAGCTAATTCTCTGAGGAATAGCAGCTCTGTTTAGGAAGCTTATAACTTAGCTATATATAATAATTTTCATGCATATGCAGTTAAAAAGTGCAGTTAGGCTTTTGRTTGCATCAATGCTTGTGGTACTGTGGAATTACATAACTCCGTAGCTACTGTTCCGTATTGCAGAACTCAGGTTTCCCAGATGTAGCCTTTCCCTGCATCTGCAAAGCTGTGTAGCTTACAGGCATCCGTTGCATAAAAACTCAGTTAAGTAGCTTCACAGCTGGAGTAATGTTTTTTCCCCTTTGAGAAACCCTGCTACATTAAAAATTGTGGACATTAAAAATTTTTTGCCTACTTGAATGCTCGCAAGTGAAACTGCACTTTTGTTTGTAGAAATGTCTGTAGAAGGGTCAGTTTAGGGTTCTTTGTGTTTTGTATTCACTTGGTTCATAACTGAAACAATTTCTGTCTGACAATTCATGGTCAGTAAATCCACTAGAACCATTTTTTGCTTATCTGTTCTTTAGAGTAAAAATGTACATTGATGTTTTTGTACCAATATTGATTTATCTGTGTTATAAGTGTACAAATCTCACTGGTCAGACTGTTAGGTGGAGAGGATTTTATATACTGTACCTAAAGTTTATGAAAATCAGCTTCATTGCAGAAACATTATTGCCTTCGTGTTTAGGTTTAAATTGCTTTTATTGTTGTGAATTCAACGTATATATGTTTGCTATGTGACTCTGACTATTAGGAAGCACTGGGGCTTTGGTTTTGCACCTCTGGAGTTGTGTGCTTCTTGCCCACACTGACTCTGCCAGAACTATTGCTGAGATACCAGTCTTGTTAGAAGACTGCTGTTCTTAAAAGTCAGATAAGTTTTATTTGTCTTGCCTTTGCTATGGTAGCTTTTTAGATCTTTGGGGATTTGCTGGGAGTTTTCTGGAGGCAGTGGAGGTCTTCTATCCCATAATAGTCCTTCAGAGACTATCAGTTCCTTCATAGTAAGAACTAGAGTGGGGACTTGTATGAAGGAGGAGGGAATGAGGGTGTAGCTGCTTGTTTTTTTTTTTTAATGTACTTGATTTAAAAAAAAATACACTTTTAATTGGATTTTTTTATACTGCCAACTTTTGATCTTTTACAAAAAACAAGTTGCTTTTAGGAGTATGCTTAAGGTATGTAGGACAGTTCAGCTTTGCTAGCAGAGAACTCCTTTCTTGCATTGTATCTGCACTGTTTACTCCTTCAAAGGTTGTGTGTGAAACACGGCATAAGCAGCTCAAGTGTTCTTGTGATGCAGAGTTTTATTGCTCCTTGAGATGCCACAGGTAACTTGACTTGAGTTATAAAGCCAGATGGGCGTTTTGTGCCAGTAAATTCTCTACCCAAATGCAGAGTGACAGCACYGCATATACCCAAGTGTTTGAGGAAAGCAGTGGCTGTAGATCATTGTTATGAAAAATCTCTCTAGAAACTGGTAATGGGCTTTTTCTTTCTAGTTGAGTCTGGRCTACATCACCTTTAGTCCAGACTGTGGGTCCAGTCACTCAATATCAAAAGGTGAAAATACGAGGAGGAGGTGGTATTTTACTTGTGTTTCTGAAGTTCTCTCACGCTGAGCTATTCGTCAGCAGATCCTAGCATAATGTATTTAACATACTGCCAAAGCCAAATGCGTACGAGTAGTCTGTAGTGGACTGAGAAATATGTAATTTTGGAGAGAAGCTTGTCATCCAAAAAAGTTTGAAGAATAAGGTTTTTGACCAAATTATCTACTAAGTGCATTACTGGCTTTACTGTTGAACAACTTACAGGTCTCAAAGGGAGAAGTTCCTTTACCATGAACACTGTAACTTACTGCTAGTGCAACTTAATACAAGGGGATTTTTTTGTTTTGTTTTAATGTGATATCTCAGCTCTTGTTCTAAGCTTGGACTGTATTCCTGTTGGCCGTAAATTCAGCTAGGCTGCTTGTTTGTCTTGGAGCGCTCTGTTAGCAGCATCTTGCACCCTAGGAATAGGTCGAACAGGTGCAGCTTTGGTAGCAGCGGAGCAGTATATCCCGCTCCTCTGCTGAAGTGCATCACTCCTGATCTGGAAGAATAATAGGGAAAAGAGAAGCTAAAATGCTGATAGGCATACATATTCATGTCAGTTTTGGTGGTGTGCACCACACCCACCAGCTTGTTTCACATCCTCAGAATATGAATTATGCTTCCTGTTAGTTTACGCTATATACAGCATTAAAAGACGAGGACAAAGGATTGCGTTTCACGCTTAAATTCCATGAGTCAGTTCAGTTAGGGCTCTTCCCTGTTTGAATGCCCAGGCAAGAGCAGTAGCCCAAATATAGCAAGGCAAATGACTCTGCGGAGCAACCGAAACTGTTAAGCCCTGCTATGCTATGGAAAATGCCAAGCATCTGGAGGAAAAGCACTTGTTAAGCGTAGGAGATATTTGGCATTTATGTGGTCTTGTAGCCATGCTGGGCTATAAAAATAGTCATTATTTCCGGGTTAATGGAATGAGCTAGCATGTAGTAATGCAGGAGTTAATTCACAGTCTTTGTACTTAGGACTGTGACTAAAGATTCTTGCAGTGTTCCCTCAGCGGTACATGCGGAGGCTATGCATAGGAAGTGGAAACAGGCTGCATGTTGTATGTTGGTCTTGCAAAGTCTAATTAGACTTTCCTTCTGAAATTCATGCAACCAGCACACCATCTTCAACAAATGGGAATCGGGCATGAATTATTCAGCATGAATTATTCAACATGAATTTATCCACTAAACTCCACTCCCTCTTGTGCTGTGCTAGAAGCACAGCAAATGTTGGGCCGCTTTCCAGAGCTGTAAAAGCATTTCCCAAGAAAATGTATGCGGTGTGATAAACAGTGTTTTCTAGCATATTAGTGAGTTCATTTAATAAACAAAAAAGGGAGATCCAGGCAGAAGTTTGCACAACAGTGATGTAAACGGGTGATATTAATGAATGAAAAGCTCAAGGGTGGGATTGTTATGGTGCTTGATCATACTTGGTGCTGCTCTAGACGGTATAGGTGTGCTAGGTTCGTTCTTGGTAGCACTGCATCAGATTGATGAGAAGAAACACTTTGGATGGTAAATCTTCAGAGGGATGATGGTGGGATGGTAAGGGAGGCAGGAAAAGGAATCTTGCCAAAAATCAGTCTTAAGCCAGCATTATTTACCCGTCCTACACGCGGGGTGAGTGAATTGCTGTTCTTTCTGTGCTTTGTGTCTAGGCACGAAATCCTGTTGTTGAGGAAGCTTTTGTTCATGACTAGATGTCAATGATGAGAGCCAGATAGTCTGCTGCATTAAAAAAACACTTCACCTGCCTCAACTGTGCATCTCATGTGTTATTTCTTCTGAAGAGCATTTGCTTCCTTTTTCTGTCCAATTGCTAGCCGTTGTAATCTCACCATTAGCTATCATGGAGCACAAGTTTATAATGTATTTGCTTCTGCTGCAGGAGAAGCAGAGACGCCAGTGGACATGGAGACGATTAGCCTGGACCCAGAAGCTGAGGTGAGATAGATTTTTGCTCGTAAGGGTTTAACACAATATGAAGGAAAGGTAGGCAAAGGAAAGTATGAAACCYGGTTAAAAGGTGCAGTTCTTCTGAAGGTACTGGCTATCCTGATCCTCACCAGAATTGGCTCAGAGCTTTTAGACAAGAAGTAAAGGTGTTTTATTCTTATCCAGCAGCTGAAACCTTTCGTTAGTCATTTTGAACTTTAGAATAAGCATGGAGGCACTGAAAATGGGGGCATGCTGCAAGCATCAGTGGTGTGATACAAGCTTTTGTGTGAATATCTTTAATGAGCTGGTTGCTGCTGAAAGACCCGTGATTCATAACAGGCACAGCCAGTTACCGGCCTTACGCCTTGGTGTAGGCAGCTGCCTGAGCCTGTCAGCTGGTGGGTTGCTGAGCTTGGGTGGTGAGGTGCATTAGTTCTCTTTTCTTGGCTGGCTTGCAACACCAGAATATCTGGGGCTGGACAGTACAGATGTGCATCAGTTGATGCAGAGTTATATTCACAAAACTGTCAGTGGTCCCTGTTGATCTGAGGCCTGGAGCTGGAAATAGCAAAATTTGTCCCAGTTAAGCCCTGGCAAAGCAGGTTTGAGAATTTTATGCAGTACCTTATTCCTTCTGGACATAGAATTTGTCTTTCTAAGTAAATTCAGAATTTATCCCCAAAGATTTCTTTTGTTGAAACAAAACTCATATTCATGAAAGGGTCTCATTCTGTGGCTTTCACAGATAGGGTGTTTGCAGTTGAGAAGCTAAGGCCACGAGCTTAACCTGTGATGATAAAATCATCTGCCAAACCAAATCTTTACGAGCCCTTTGAAGGGCAGCTTTAATGAACTACATGGTTTGTAAGCCTATAATTTTCATTAGAACAAGGTGCCAGGTTGGTCTTTGAAGACTATTCTGGAACAGCTGCTGAATCCCTCTGACCTCCATTTCTCTTTCAGGATGTTGACTTGAATCATTTCCGAATTGGGAAGATAGAAGGATTCGAGGTGCTCAAGAAAGTGAAGGTAAGTCCTAAGGAATAAAGAATGTCTCTTGGAGCTGGAGACTTTGCTAAACTGACCTATAAGAAAATCAGTACAGGGTCTCCTTTTGACTGAGATCCTAATGAGTTCACTTTGTATATGACTGAAGAAGGTAGTGTTTACCCATTTGTCAAGTAGTAGTCAAAATCCTGGGGTTTCAGAAGCTGGTGTTGGAAGAGGATGAGATGAGGCAGCAGGGCTCATCCTAAGAGATGCATTCTGCATGTGTACAGCTGGCTTAACGTAGAATAATTTGGATTAGAAAGGACCTCTGGAGATCTTTAGTCAACCCCTGTTCAAAGCACATCCGGTTAGAGCATGTTGCTGAGGGCCTTGTCCAGTCAAGCTTTACTTCCAAAAATGGAGACTCCACAATTTCTCTGGGCCCCTGTTAGTGTTTGACCAACTTAATGTAAGAATTTTTCCTTTGATAGAGTAGGAATAAAACAAGAAAAGATTGTGTAAAAACAAACAAACAGAAAACCCTGACAACAACTTCATGGATAAACCAGAAAGCTTATTGTCTGTATTCCAAAGGGCAGTGTGTGCTGTCATTCTTATCCATTTTCCTGTTTGTTTTTAAACTTTTCCCCAACTATTAGACTCTGTGTCTGCGTCAGAATTTGGTTAAGCGCATTGAGAACCTGGAGCAATTGCAGACCTTGCGGGAGCTGGATCTCTATGATAATCAGATTCGGAAGATCGAGAACTTGGAGGCTCTAGCAGAACTTGAGTGAGTCGAGAGTAATCATTGGGCTTGGGCTGAGGGTTGTTTGTCACTGCCTGAATTACTCATGCTGTACTTACTCCTGGCTTTATCACACAGACCTTTTTTTGAGATTCGTTTGAGTGCTCTGTGAAGGACAATGTCTGTTGTCCATGGGGATTTGACTCGTGCGATAAACTAGTTTCATTATCCTGGAGCTCATTAGGGACAGCCAGCCAGCCAAAAACGAAATGTGCTCTGTGTAAGGCAGCTGGAGTGATAGGTGRTTGCTGTGATTTTCTACTCTGGTGCAGATGAGTTCAGCCGCCCCTTGTTACACAGAGCTCTTGCTGTCAGTACTAGGTTTTTTTATTCCTGCAGGAAATGACAAGGCATTTCAGATGCAATTAGTTTTTGTTTGTTTGGAAGTACTGTTCTGACTCAGCAAAGAAAAGCATGCAAGGAGTTGTGCTTTTCCCGGTTACAAGCACTTGTCTGAAGAAACATAAAATTGTTTCCGCTGAGAATGAGGGAGGACTGACCTGCTTCCCACAGTTGTAACTGCTTCATGGTTGTGGGAGGCCTGGGCCTTGTCCTGTTAGAGGCAGATCTTCTGGATGCACGCTTTTCCCAAGAATATGAAGATTGGCTTCCTCCCACAGTGGCAGCTCCATAGCTGGGCATAATGATGGTTTTCTTTTGCATGTGACAGTGGGTTTTCTGTTTGTTCTCCCCTGACATGCCGCAGAAATATTTTGAAGGCTATATTTGTTGTCATTTATAGTAAAAGAAACGCCACTTTGACTCTAGCTTCAAGGGCTAGCAAAGTGCTTGATCTCTGCAGATAGTGAGGTTCCCCACCAATTTACAAGTGCCTCTCCCAAAATCATCTCTTCCTCCTGGACTGAAGAGACCTTTATTTTGTTTCTTCTCAGGATCCTGGACATCTCATTTAATGTTCTGCGACAAATTGAAGGACTAGATCGGCTTACTCAGCTTAAAAAACTCTTCCTCGTCAACAACAAAATCAGCAAAATTGAGAATTTAAGTGACTTACAGGAGTTACAGATGTTAGAGTTGGGATCSAATCGAATCCGGGTAGGTTCACTATACAAGACGTTAGCTGAAGAGTTTTGTGCTCTTTGGCTCGGGGTTAGCCCTTTCTGAAAGTGCACTGCATTGACTTTCACTTGCAGTTTTGCGCTTTTGATTGTTCTAGTCATTTAATGTGTAATTGCTTATTGCTGTGCATGCTGAATCCTCCAATTATGTATGCGTTTAGTGCCTGGCTACTGAATTACTGTTTATGAATTTCTCTTTAATGACCTCATGCAACTCCTGTGTGTTGCCTTTTGCAGATGAGTTTCCTCCTGATAGAGAGCCAAACCTTGTTTTCTCTTACCTTCCTACAGGCTGGCACTCTGCCTGCTTCTGTTTTATAAAACCTATTAAATTCAAATTTAATTCTGGTTTCAGATTTGTATGTATAATTGATAACTTGCTAGTTCAGTCAGTCTCAATCAAGAAAAAAATTATCCTGAGGCTTCACTSTGAAATGCCTCACAAACCTGATACTGCACTGCTGAGTACCCAGTCGGTTTTTTTACAGTATAATTTACRGCCTTTCCGATTGTGTTGATTTGAAACCTGGCCCACTTAAAAAGGGAAGCAGTTCTAGGTACTCTTCCTCCTGTCAATRAGGTATGCTTTTCTGCATTTTCCCTAATTCATAAGAGAATTGGTGAAACAAACAATGCAAAAGTCTTGCAGCATGCAAAGTAAACGATTATTTTTAAGAAACCCTTTCATTTATATTCACTTAAAAGAAATACTTCTAACAAATGAGTGTGTTCCAATCTGAAAATTATCCAAGTTGACATTCTTCAGTTGCAGTCTCATTTTTTGGAAAATTGCTTGTTGTGCTGAAAGAGCAAACTAGGAAAATATCTATTTGTCTTCTGTATTGTAAGGCCCATGGAAGCACACTTCTCTTCCTAGAAAAGAAAGAAGCTTCAGCTACTATAACAGCCTTGCTTCAGCAACTATAACAGTCTTTCTCTATATTAAGGCAGAAATGTTTGCTGCTTTTGTAGAGTGGCTAGAGTTTATCTTGCTCCTAATACTGAGTTGAATCCATTTCTCTTCCAGCTGAAGGAATTATTACTTTGAAATGAAATGACTTAAGGGAATAAATCTAGAGTGAGAGAACATCAGCCAGAGGAGTGATTAGGAACCTTGTAGTTTGCATAGGCTGCGGGAACATGACCTAGAGAGATCAAGAGAGAGAGATGCAGTTTCCTTAGGCAGGAACCCAACAGGCTACTGCTTCTTATATTTTGAAAGCTGTGTTAGACAAAACTTGAACTTTATTCCGTATTTAAGAATCACTACCTTGTGCAAAAAAAAAAAAAAAAGATTCACCTACATTTCTGTGTTGATATTTAGGCAGTTCATTGCCTCCCTTGTTGTCAAGCCAAAGAATATCTTTGGAGCAACTTGATTATTTTTACATATATTTTCTCAGTGTTGAGCCGGTGTATGTAAAAACAAACAAACCCCCAAAGAAATGCAACTCCTGTTGTTTGGGGGCAGCTAGAACTCTTTTGATATTTTCCTGTTGGAAGGGTAACCCAGCTACATGCCCTGCTTTTTGCAGCTGGGCCCGTCCTTAACTCTGCTGGGTAATAACCTACGCACTATCTGCTCAGGCAGTGTTCTCGGCACAGGAGCGCCTCATATACTAATCTCCTGCGCATCAGCGTTATTGCAGTAATGTTGTCTTAGTCGCTTTGCTGTAAAACTCTAATCTTCCAGCATGCTTTTAGCCTGGAGTCAGTCGTGACTTACTAAACACTCATAGTTCTGTCTTTATTATGCTAATGCTGGGGAAGCAGAATTTTATGTCTGAGCTGATGCATTTTCATGCCTTTTTTTTTTTTTTTTTTTTTTTTGCAAAATTGGGCTGAGGCAAGCGTTTCTTTATTTGCTGTCCTAATTCTTTTCCTCACATCTATCTGTTTCACGCTCTCACTTAAGTGTGGCTTCTTTGTAGCTTTAATTAGTGCGCCCCCCCCCTCCCCCCAAGGTTAATTCTTCTCGACATCCTCAGAACCGCAAGCATTTCTTCCCTACTGCCAGGACTGGAGGAGCTCCACTGAGAAACAAATCTACCTTCTTTCAAGGCCAAAACAGGGGTAGTTCCACAGGCTAGAAAGAGTGCGAATCCCAGTATGTGCTGATAAACGGCTTATGTTGAATCTGTTGGCAATTCTGGGATAGATGTTGAAAAGTTCTTTCCTTTCCAAAGTGCATCTATAATATGTAGTGTGTGTGTGTTTCTGTCCATCTTCCTCTTCTGTCCCCTGTACATGTGTGTACACAAACACATACACATGTAGTGTGTGTGTTTGTGTCCATCTTCTATCCCCCACACATGTGTGTGCACATGCACACGCGTGTGCAAAGACGTTGTCTGGACTTCGTGGCCTGTCTCATTAACACTACTACCCTCTGAAACTCTTTGCCAGGCAAGAAGAGTATGGAAAAACTGAACAGTCAAAAGGTACTTGAGCACAGATGCACAGCCGTGTGCGTATCTATTACTGTTTTTCTGTGAGCTGAAGTCCCTGTTTAAAATTCTCTTCTCTTCCAGCAGTTCTTTGCATTTGAGTTAAAGGAGGCTGTCCCCTGCAAAAATCCACGGTGTTTTCTTTCCTTCTGTTTGCAGGAGTCTTTTCTAAGCCCCTCTCCCTCTTTTTCCCCTTATATTTTCCTCTCTTTTATTCGTGCTTTCTTTTGCCCCTTCCAGTGTAAGTAAAGGATGTGGCTCTTCTGACACCTCACAGAGATTCTTATTGCCTCCCACTGAAGGCTGAGCTCAGGGCTTAGGTTGGTGTAGTGTGTATGTTGTGCTAGTAGCATGTATGTTTAACGTGTGTATCATCCTTACCTTTAGGTACACCCATGAGACAGTTAACCTTGCTATGGCACAGAAACTGATGTGCAGAGAAGCTAAACAGCTTGCCTCTGAGTTATGAGCATTGATGGTCAGGACTAAATTTGGGAATTTTATTTTCTCCTCCCAGATGCTCCTTCCATTCACTAGTAACAGATTTTCTTGTTTCACAAACGAATATCCCCTGCTCTGGATACACCTGATGTCCCTGAGAATGTCATGTCCAGCACACTCTGAGCCTCTTCATTCTCTGCTCTTGCTGCCTGGATAGTGGAGACAACAGCCAGGACAAGGTGACATGACCCCTGATGAAAGTCAGTGAGCAATAGTGCCACGAGCCAGCTGTCGCTGCACAAAGCCCCGCACTTGCTCTGCTCTTGGGCTCTACCTTGTGCATGCTTTATGTTGTGGAATTGGCAGGCTTGTGTTTTTTCAGGAGTGCAGCTACACGGGTCAGGGTTGTAATGTGCTCTTAGTTGTCATCCTCCACTTGGAAATGCTTTCTTTTTCTTCTCATTGCAGTCCAGATAGTTCGTGTTTCCTCTTCTGAAATTCTGACACTTAGAGAGCACGTGTTCTAGATGTATTCAGATCACTGAGTGAAATGAGATGATGGTCCTCTCTCTGCTCCTGATGTGCTTCTTCAGTAATTGCTAGTAATGTGGATTTCTGTCCAAGTATCTTTATTTTTTGATGCACTGTGAGGATGTAAGGTGCACTTAACGTCTAAGGCTGCCTGTACAATCCAAGCTGGAGAACATCTTGATTATATAGTGTAAGTTTTAGAACCATGCAGATCAGGATAACAGACTGTTTGCAAGAACCAAGACATCTTAAGAAGGATGTCTATGCTTCTGCCATCTTAAAATGCCTCTCTTAGACTTGGTCATCTGTAGGTTGGATTTCATGTCACAGCAATAACACTGTCTCTTTTGGTCATTTCACAGGCAATTGAAAACATTGACACCTTGACTAATCTTGACAGTCTGTTTCTTGGAAAGAATAAAATCACCAAACTCCAGAACTTGGATGCGCTAACAAACTTGTCTGTGCTCAGTATACAGGTATCGATTCTACTTTGAACTCTTATATCTTGAAGGGATACGGGAACCACCTTGTAATTTAAGATGAAGCTCTTCTGAATCACTAGGTCTTCAGTGTTTGAGTCAAACTCCTTTACCTGAAGAAAGAGTGTGGCATTCTCTGTGCTGTCTTTTCACATCTTTTGATACTAAATGACACTGATAGACACTGATAAAATGAGCAAAACAAATGTCTGATTTTATGTGAGAAGGGACAGGAAATGAATGTCCATTCCAGTTCTTTCCTGAAATACTGTTTTCCAATGTATTACAGTAGCATTAAATGAGTTATGACAGGGAAGTCCTTATAACGGCAGTGGGCTTAATGTTGCTGCCTCCTTCTTGAAAAAGGAAGGTGTTTGAACAAGCCTGTGCTGAGTGAGATCTGTCCTTAATAAGCTTAGGGAAAGTTTATCCCCTTTTAAAGGGTGGGATAAAAGATTCTCAAATAACTTCTTTCCTTGTATGCCCCTCTCCTCTGTATGACAGCCCTAGTGCATTCTAATATTTCTTACAACTGTTGGTAAGAAAGTTATGCTTTCCACATGTTGCACCCTCAGTAAACATTTTATTCTGTATGATATACAGAATTATACATCGCAAAAAGTATTGGGCTCGTGCTTATAAGTGATGCAGCTTCCCTTCTGACCATTCCATTAAAAAGAACTCCAAAACAAATGTTGTAATTTATAAGCCTGTTGTTTCTAAATAGACCAAATGGAAAACTTCCAGGCTGCAGCTTTGGTGGAAAGGTCAGAGTCACATTCTTCCAAACTTGAAGACTTTGGCTTTCCCGGAACTTCTTGTGAGTTGGTAGTACAGAGATCAAACAAACTGAGCATGCTAGATCTGTGTGGGCTATGCTACCTCCTCTCTCCCCAAACACCAGCAGGCCATTTCCCCTTCCCAGTTATACTTCAGAGAAATGCTTTTTCTCAGTAATTCACTTGGGGTTTGATCTGTTTATAGTGGACTTAAACTGCTGTTACAATTTCAGAGCAACCGTCTGACCAAGATTGAGGGTCTGCAGAGCTTGGTGAATTTGCGTGAGTTGTACCTCAGCCACAATGGCATCGAAGTCATCGAGGGACTGGAGAACAATGTGAGCTTCCCACCGGCGCTCGCTAAGAGTGTGTCTGGATTGTTGCCCTAAAGCGCTCCCCGTGGGGGCTGGGCTTTCCTGGAAGTGTTTGTTCCTCAGCTTCCCCAGTTGCATGTTGGGGGCTAGTGAGCCTCTTGAAAAGACCACAGAGATCCAAGTATTTGCTATGTTAAAGTATCTTGCATATGTAAAGCCCTTCCAGATCTTCTGGAATAGAATAGTTTTCATGGTTATCTGGGGTGGGCTGGAGGGACGTACGGAGCATATGGTTAATCAGACAGCCTGGCTGATCTTCAGCAGGGGAAGAGACTGGCAGCTGCTGCTGGCTCTCTCTGCTTCAGTGTTTCAGACAGGACTAACTAACTAGGCGTCTTTCTCAAGAGGTGAGAGAGGCAGGCATCTGGCTTGCCCTCTTATCAGTATACTTTTCTAAGATTTCCGACGAGGATTGCTCAAACAGAAGCCTGTAGTGTTTTTGTTCTCATTTAACAGTAGGTGGCATTGTAGGAGAGCAGAGAAATCTGTAACTCAGTGGATTGTGTACAAGGCAAAAAAGCTTTTTTTAATCTGTTGAGCTTCCTACTGCAAAGACTTTGTGGGTTGTTTTTAACTCTGCCACTCAAAAGGGCACTTCTGATCTGATTTTTAATGGATTCCTAATCATAACATACTATTGGGAAAGTGCAGGGTTTAGGACCATTTGGTTAGCAATTGCCAGCCAGCCAGTAATTAATTTCATTTGTGTTGCATGGCATCTGGGAGGTCAGTAACCAGCTTAATTGAAAACAGTCTCCCTGCTATATTTAGTCAGTGGGAACTCTCCTTGTGCTGCATGTAAACAGCTGGCAACAATGTGTCGTTTCTTCTAATAACTTTCAATTCTGGGCCTGAAAAAAGTGGGACAGAGAAGATGAAAGGAAATCTGGTCTAAAGTTCTTGTGTTTGCTTGTCTAGAACAAACTTACAATGCTGGACATTGCATCCAATAGAATCAAAAAGATTGAAAATATCAGCCACCTAACAGAACTGCAGGAATTCTGGGTAAGTGCAGGCCGGAGCTGGTACCTGAAACGTCTGTGCTATGGCGAAAGGCACCCCTCTGATGGGGAGCGACGGGAGGGTGGTTTATTTCTTGGAGGACAGTGGCCCTTGGGGCTCTTGTAAGCTCTTTGTGTTCTGACGACTGCCTTTAAGATCTTACCAGTCCGCATGGAAAGAGTATGATTGCTTCCCCTGAGAAAAAGTTAAGCCTAACAAGGTTTTTGCAGGGCTTTGATTAGTAGTAACAGGCCTATCTCTACCTAGAATATAGATCCTACCTCCAACCCGTACCTGATAAAGCCCTGCTTATAATGGTTATAAAACATACTGTGTCCTACTTTTGCAGATCTCCCCTTTCTTTAAGTCAGCATGACTGTGAAATGGGAGAAGCTGATACTGGCTCAGCACCGCACCAGAGCACGCTGCCTGTTCAGAGCACATTTAGGGCAGAGTTGATGTGTTCAGGTCATTGTAAATACAAAGAAAACAAAACCATCTCTGGTTTACTTCAGTTCCTAAGTCTGTTTAAGGTTGGTTCTGTTTCCTTGTGGCATCCTAAACTGCTAAGCCCTTTGCTATTCACAACTCCAGTCAGGAAATGTATAGGGACTCCCTTCCTGAAATATCAGTACCCTGCTGTATTTGGGAGCTGCTAGTGTTTGGGGGAAAGATAACAGACCCTCATGAGTTGACAGATGCTTTAGCTCTTGTAGAGCTCCTACAGGTCAGGGCTGAGAATGAGAGTTGTGCTGCTTAATGCTTGTCATCTGGACTTTCAGTTATTTAYACTTTTGGGCAAAGGCAGTGATAGAAGAACTAGAAAGCAGTTGCAAATGAAATCTATCTAGAGCCTGGTGTCTAGGCTCCTTGGACTATTTTTCACAACTTGGAGTGCTGCTTAGCAGACTGCTAGTGGTGTTACCTGACACCGTTTGGAAGGAAGGAAGGTCCGGAAGGAACTCTTTATATAACAGGAGCCGAGCAGCCTGTTTAACATGACATCTGCCAGGCAGTAGACCTGAGACAGTGCGGTGTGGCTGCTGTGGGACCAGTTGTGAATCTTTGCAGCTTCCTATAATCTTCCTTTTTGAACTCTGCTGCTGTCCTGCTTATACAAGAAGGAGCTGTGCAGCTGTTTCCATTTGCTTTGCAGAAGGTAAAGGGAGGATCCTATCTTCATTGGACTACTTCTGCAAAAACACTAGTGCTTTAAAAGAGTACTTTGCCAAAGCAGAGCGTTGGCCAAGATCTGGTAGCTGTGTCCAGCTCCTTTCCCCAGCTGGACGTAGAAAATGCTCTCCTGTTCTTTTTGTTTGGGTTTTTTTTTTCCACTTTAACACTTAAAAAACTTGTATTCTTCTTGATTAAAAAGCTAGGCAGAACTTTCTTTGGTATAGACAAGTGTTGCTTCTATTCATTTGTTTTCACTGACTGAAGAGGTGCAACCACATAACAAAGTTCTTTAACATCTCAAGGAAACAGAATTCCAAATCCTAGGCACTGCAGGAATCGTCTAAATTTTTCCCAGTGTTGTCTCAGTGGAGGAATTCAGACATCAGTCAGGTGACTTGCYTGAAGCAATGCTGGGATGAGCTATAGCAGAGTGAAGAGCTAGTGGATTTTCTTCAGAGTATTAGTCCAGGGTCTTCACTGAAAAAATGTCTTTTGCTGGAACACTGGCAGTCCCAGTGATGGAGCAGTTTTCTTTCACAGAACTAGACAGAAGGAGGCAGCTTGAGAAAATAGAGCTACTTATCTGCCGCACAACCAACAGGGTGCACAAAGTTTTCCATTTACCATGGGTGCCTGATGTGTGGAAGAACAGTTGTTGAGGGAGGCCAGAGCCACTGCACTGATTTTTAAGGTGGTATCTTTGTAGTAACTGCCTCTGCATCCAAGAGCAGAGGATGGCTGAGGTCTCTAGGCTGGATAGCACATGGCCACCTCTCACATTTTGCTTCCTTGCTGGGCAGTTGAACTGTTCAGCCCCTTTCATGGCGATCTCTTTGTAGAGCAAGCCAGGAGACAGCTCCCATGCTGATGTGAGGAGAACCTGAATCAGGAAGCTTGGTGCCTTCTCTGGACTGCAGAAACAATTTTTGTGGGGAAATGATGTAAAGGAGAGGGAAAACAATCACTTTCAGATCACTTTTGGATCTTTGCTCACATTCCCAAAGACAAGTCATGGAAGTAAAGATAGATGTCACAATGGAAGAAAATCTTGGCACAGGTGTTTCCAACCCTTAAATGAACAATTTATGGCCTGGGACACTCTGTATAAAGAGAATGTCCTAGCATCTTGCTGGCTCTTTTCAAGTGTACCTGTCAGACCAGGTATGTTGTCTGTAGAGTGGAGCRTTTGACCGGCAGCCCAAGACTGTGCAGAAGTTGGTAAAGATTAGCAAGGCTTGGAGTGTGCAACAGAAAAGATTATTTTGGGTTCCAGAGGGAAAAGGATCATGTAATCAGGGACTTCTTACCTGCATTTGAAGATCGTACAGGTTACTGCCACTGGGTAATACTCCTCATGAGCAGCATTAGTCCGGCTAGGTTCTTGCTGACCAGACTTTGCTGGAAGTATTTGTTTGTGTGAGTGTGTGTATATGTGCTCTGCAGATGAATGATAATCTCATCGAGAGCTGGAGTGACCTGGATGAGCTGAAAGGAGCCAAGAACTTGGAAACTGTATATCTGGAGCGAAACCCCTTGCAGAAGGATCCCCAGTACCGGCGCAAAATCATGTTGGCCCTCCCGTCTGTCCGGCAGATTGATGCCACGTTTGTTCGATTCTGAACCTCCTGCTGCCCTTCTCCTCTCCTGCCCTCCTTGGAGAAATGTCCCTGCTGGGTTTTTTATCCACTTACCACTCCCTAGATCTTCAGTACACTGACGCTCGCAAAACAAATGGTCAATAAAAAGCACTGAATACAAGATCTTGTGTACAATGCACTCATTGTTTTTGAAATGTTGTTATTATTAAATCTTAACACAAGAGACTTCCTTGTGCTTCCGTCTGTTATTTATGTGGGAAGTTTTGGCAGCGAGTGTTTGCAACAGATTGAAGCATTTCTAGCTGGAGCCGCTTGCTGACTTCCATTGATTCTGTGATACATCTCCAGGTCAGTAACATCCTTGCAAACAGTGCTTTCCCTGATCCAACATTCAGATCCGGGTTCAGAGGTGGTCTGTAAAAATATAAAAAGACAGTGACAGTGTTGACGTGAGGAAGAATCTTATAAAGATGCTCAGCCAGCTTAGCAAATATGAGTCAATGCTAAGCATCTGCTTGCAAAACTCCAGGGTGTGTGTGTGTGTGTGGGGGGGGGGGGTTAGACTTTCTATAGCAGTTCTTATCTGTGGGGAAACAGAGCTACAAGCTCATTACAGAGAGGGCTGAGAAAAATAGCTTGAGGTATGAAAGCTGTGTGGGTAAGGACATGCCTGGCTGAACTGCCAGCCTTGAGGAAGCCACCGGTGATATGACTTCCATATTTAAATGTAGAGCTGTAGACTGAGGTGAGAATTGGAGAAGGAATTAAAAAAGCAAGATTAAAAAGGGATCCTACTTGAGGAGATGAGGAATCTGGTCCATTCTTGCATGTTTCTTACTGGTGGTTATGACTCCATTTGCCTCTTGATTTCCTAGGATTTGTTGGAGCTAAGTACAGCAGATAGCAAGGCAGGTATCTCCTGCTTCCTGGGCTGCAGTCAAGGTTGTTTCCAATCTATTCCGGAATATAAGACTGCTGGATGGGGCCTGCAATCTGGAGTTTCAAAGCAGCTCCTTGATGATCACGTTGAATGACACCACTGCCTGAAGTGAAGCTGAAAGGTTCAGTAGACATTGTTGTGCTCTGTTTTGTTGAAAATGAGTGGACCTCCTATAGAGGGAGACAGTGATTTAGTATCTCTTCAAATGTGGCCTTCACCTTATGATTGCTGCCAACATCCCTTCACAGAAAGCCTTTGTAAAGGCCGCCTGTTTGGAGTGCCATGCAGTTGGATTGCAATTTTGAAAGCCCTAGAAGAGTGGAGAGGAATAAGATGTAGTCCTCTGTGAAGGACTCCGAAGTTTAACTGGCATAGCTCAAAAGGGCTTGCCGCTGATGTGGGAGGAGGCAGGAAGATTACCACAGTGTAGTAAAGGCTGCTGCTTATTACGCTGTCATACAATCTGTCATGAGTTGCTTGATCTCTGAAATGACAGTCATCACCTTCAGCAAGATGTTCAGTGCCAGCTAGAGCAGGCCTTATTTCTGACTGGAGTCCCTAAGCGCTTCTGTAAATACAGTCTGTTGCCTAGGGATTAGTCACTCCTCTCGCCGCAGTTGCTTGCAAGGCAGGTATCAAGATGGACTGTTTGGGGGCCAGGGCGGGTATTTGGCATTGTCTTAGTATCATCACTTGCTTATTATTAATACTTTTCAGCAGCTCTTGAGGAGGGAGAAGCTGTATATTCTCATTTAGCCCACTCAGTCGATTAGTATTGTCATTGTGCTCTCTTCCCCTACAGTCTGACTGCAGGAGCTGGGTTTCCTGGTGAGAGGTGTAAAGTAGGGCCRGAGAAGTAAAAGCTTGGTAAGGATAGATGATGAACTGTTGCCAGATGAGTGGGCCAGACTGGCTTGCAGCCACCTGGCCAACAAGGTAAGGGTTTGATGACGTTTTGCTACTGTCAATGTTTGTGCTCGGAAAACAAAATGAATCGTGTCCTGCTGCCATTAAATGCAGAGACGTGGTTTTGTCATTCCTCTACACCCATGCTTGATCTAGGCAATTGACCTTTGTATCTTCAGCATCTGAAAAACCTACTTGGAAGCGGTTACCATCTGCCGACATGTGTTTGTCTGACAGTTCTCTCTCATTGGTCCTGTGGAACAGCTACTGCCTGGGCCAGGTTGGTGTGGATGTTTTAACGTGTGCTAGCTGGATCGAGGCAAAGGCTGGGAGAAAAACTGAGTAAGCAGGAATAACTTGCTCTGCAGCAGGCTTGGGATAGATTTCTGCACAAGTGTATTTTTAACAGTGTTTCTATCCAGTGAACCTGTGAGGTATCTGGGAAACGTTTCACGTGTGGTCCATGGCACTTGTAAAGGAACATAACGGTGAAACATATATTCTACATATGAAAGCTGCTATTGTTAAAAGGACATACAGGTTTATCTGCTTTGCAAGTTCTCCAGTAAAAATGCATATTTTGCTCCTTTTAAAGGAATGGTTCCCTTCTCTCTTTTAGGAATTGGACCAAAACCAGCAGTAATGGGGTATTAGTTAGCGTGAGGTGTGCTGGTTACTGCACATCAGTCTCAAAGGTCTTGTTGGGCCACTGCCCACCAGAGCTGTAAGCCTTGTCCTCCTGCCTTGTTAAACATGGAGAAATATGTGAGAAATAATATGTGAGAAAGAATGAAAGGTGTGCTTGAAAACTTGCTTTTGGTGATGATTTGATTTATTCTAACCTGAACTGGATCTTTAAAAGAGATGGGCGAGTCCCTTCCTCTTCACTATGAGACCAGTAGTATTAAACACAAGTTTGTAGCCCTCTACACAAAGGGACCACTGAGGCACGATGGAGAATGTCCATCATACTGTCACGTAGCTTGTTCAGGTATGCAACTACGCTGAAAAGTGCCTCTTTTTGTCATAACTACGCGGAAGATGAAGATGACTTCATATCCTTACAGCCTGTGTTCACTTCTGGAAATGTGTCTCTTGGAGTCTGCCAATTAATCTTTTTCTGATAAGCTTAAAACACCACCAAGGAACACTGAGATTCAGCAGACCTACTGTCACACGCTTTGCTCTGGGAACTTCAGCTCTGTTGTCTTAGCTCTCTTTTTCTAGTCCTAGCCCAAGACTGCAAGGTAATCAAGGACAAGGGAGCGTGTGCCCAGGCCACTTAAGAGTYGTGATGAAAGTTAAGGCTCTGTTAAACCACTCTGGCTTGCTTGCCTCTCAGTCAGCCTTTTTCTAAACTTCAAGAAACTTGCTGAAGCATGGCTGTTTCAGTGAAAGAATTTGGTGGAAGTTCTGCAGGGGCAACTCCTTATGTCTTCTGGCCAGGTAAAGACATGAAGGGGGGACCTGTGAAAGCTTTTGGAGTCTCCTGCTGGAGTTTCTGTTCGTGTGCTGCTTGGTTGGCTTTGGTGTCTCTTAATTCACTCAACGTCACGGTGCGGCTCCATCTGCAATTGTGATGCCACGGAAGCCCCCATCAGAATTCACCACTTGCACGGCCAGAGGGGGTAGGGTGACGCTGGGTCTGCCGGGGTGGGAGGCTGCGCTTGGCCATGACGCTGACTTGGGATTTGGGAGCGTCAGGCCTGCAGTCTGGCTGGGGGGAATCACTAAGGATGCGGGTTCACCTCATCCACCTTTGCACCTGCATCTGAGCTGCTCAGCCTGGGCTCCCTTCATGCTCAGTGGTGGGTTGGGGTAATTCATCTTGTCCTGAAGTAGATGCGTATGTTTGGATGAATTGCTTTCTACACCCCACTGCTATAGGGACTAATCTCTGCTGATTGTAGAAGTAGACTAAGCTGACTAGCTCATGTGTAGACCCCTGTGTTTTGGTGTYTACAGGACAGAGTCCTGAGCTGTAAAATAGCAAAGGCGGCTCCTTCCAACCGTCACCTCCTCAGCCAGATCCCAGGGCTGTTGCTTGTCAGGCATGCAGTTGTTTCACTAACATGAGCTGGAGTGATGTGTCTACCTCTTGCTTACGCAGGGCCTTCATCAGGGAGCTGACCTGGGAAAAAGCCACCGCTGTGCGATGAGAGGGGGAGCCAAGTGCTCTGCTGCTTTACTGGGTTGCTGGGTGTGCACCTGATGTGCGGGTCCTTTGGTAAAGCCGCATCTCAGCTGGTTAGTAGCTGCTACCACCGCACACCTGAGGTGCTCTGTTGGCTGCTGGCTGGCAGCATGTAGCTTAGCAGRCAGCACTTTCCATCAAATATCCATGAGGCAAAATGAGATGAGCTTTTCCTCCCCCCTCCCCAAAGCTGAAATGACAGCAATAACTCTTCTCTTGCACGTGTTAGATAAACACAGTGCTTAAAGTTTCACTAACACCTCAAAATCATTGTGCCTTGACCAAGTGAAAGAACTGGACCCGCTGGAGCGCAAGAAATCTGCCATTCCTTGTTTCTTCTCCACGAAAGGTTGGCTCTTTGTGTGCGTGTCCCTGTGAGCTCTACTGAAACGCAGCAGCTCTGTTTGCTCAGGAACATGCGAGTTCCCACCTCCATCTCAAACAAAGGCAGGGCCTGCTAAGGGCCACTCATAGGAAGGTGCTGGAGACCTGCTTTCCTTCTTCCCCCCTCCCCACAAGCTTTATCCTTCTTGTACATACAGCCTGGCATTTCCCAAGACGGGAAACAGCCGTAAACCACAAGGTTAAAGCAATAACGTAACATTTCCCTATCTCTAGAAACTCAAGGGGAAGCAGGAGGCAAAGAGCCGAACCCAGGGCAGTAGTGCGGAAGGACCCCTTTGCATTCCACCTTGCCAGCACTTGGTTCCCGTGTCCTGGGAGGAACCTCYGGAGTCCGACCACAGGGCAGCTGCGCGGTGCGGGTGCAGGGACCCCTGACATCAGGTATGGTAGAATAGCCGTGGTTTCTGATCCTGCTGCCTGCCTCTCAGCAGGGCGCTGGGGCAGGGATCTCGCTCTGGTTGAGCAAGGTTACCAGATGTGATGGAGTGGGTCGCAGGAGTGTCTGTYGCACCGGGTGCTGTAAGCTCCTGAGTGTTAATCCAGCTTTTCAGTGGTTCACCTTGCAGCTACTTCCTCATCACTCTGTTTCTCACCAGCTCCAAAGCAGGGCCAATAAGTGCCTGTTTCATGGACTGTCATGGGGATTGTGTGGAGTTTTTATCACGGTCTTCTTGCAACAAGGCACAGTTACTGCTTGGGAAGGGGCTCTGATGCAAGACACTCCAGAAAGTTATTTCTGGAGTCACTTGTTTTGCAAAGATGTGTGCCCATGTGCTCCAGATGTCAAATYGGCTTCTGGGTGTGCTGGAGGCTTCTTAGAGGGTGTATCAACTCCGGACTTTTCAGGACATTCAGATGCCAAAGAATTTGGCTCAAGGTGTGGAAATTTAGCCTGGATTATCCAAAGGTGCCTAGGGGATTTGGATACTTGAAAGGGAAGTGGAAGTTGGCACCTGCACCCTCTGCCTGGCTTTGCAAGGCTCTGCCCTAATTTCTGAGCACATTTGCATTTTTCCAGTTTGTGTGTGTGGCTGGAGCTTGTTGAGGCTCCAAGGGCTTCACTAGGTTTTTTTCCACTGCCCTTTTGAAATGTTTTTCACAACAAGGAAGCTCTCTGGTCGGAGGACAGAGCTTATGTGGGGAAAAGGCTGGGGCTGGTAGTGAGGCTTTGCATGGTGACTGCCCCACCGCTCGTCTCGTGTGCCGCTACCAGTCCAGAGCACAACAGGAATAAGGAGAGAAATTATTCCCCGGACTCTCCCACTCTTTCCCTGTTATAGCCTGTTATAGGCTGCACTGGCAGGCAACCTTTACTGTCTGCGTTGCTTTTTCTTAAGGGCGCAGCCCATAAATCTCCCTGAGTGCTGGCAGCAGCAGAAGACACGACATAGCTGAAGTCAGCTTCGATCTCAGGTAATACACCTTGGTTTTAAGTTATAGGATATTTTGTGAACTGCAGACCTGCTATTCTYCAGGATTTCCAGTGCTCCCTGTTTTTGTTAATATGGGTGCCCCAGCCAAAGCTTAGCTCTTCTCAGCCTGAGAAATACTGTGGACCTGCTGCAGGGGAACACAGGAAAATGTTACGGCTCTTGGCATTATTGTAGTTTATCCTTGACACTCTCTTATCTGGAGTGAAAAGGGCCTTAAAGCAGGAGAGAACTTCATGCCCTCACCCGAGACCATAGCACCTGGAACAAACGATCCCTTGCATTTGAAACAGTTGTGCTGTTTTTTCATCTGATGCTTTACCCAGTGGTCATCACCGTTTTGTGCCTCGGTGCGCAAAAGAGCGTGTACCCTTGTCATGATTAACTTTGTGTTAGCTGTGGTCCAGAAGTGTGTTCATTTTGTAGTAAGGTCCTCTCGTTGGTCGTATCTTGCAATTCATCGGTCGCATGATGGATTTTCACAGCGTGGTCACAGGGCCAAGTCCTCAGAAGTGACTTGGGATTTTTGATGYGCCCAGCTGGAGACATTTGGAATGGGCCTGATAGGTGCTGAGTGCTAATGTTCAGAAACTCAGGCTCTTCATGGCAGCTTTATGGCTCTTTATGGTCTAGGGCAGGAAAGGAGCACATTTTGTCTCCATACTAACTAGTCCTCAGTGTAGGAGTAAGAGGCACATCTTGTTTCCATGCTGCCTTTGCTTTTGAGGAACTGTGTGGTGTTTTGATGCTTTCAGATGAGCTTAGCAGGTTTCTTCCTCATGCTGTGCTGACAGCCAGAAAAAGAAGCTCTTGTGTCAGAAAAGCTATGTTGGTACGGGTTGCCAATGGCTTTTGCAAAGGTGTGTTTTGACCATGTTGCTCTTGGACCAGGATTCTTGGTGCACTGAGATGCCAAGGGCTCCTACAACTGTGCTGCTTACTAGGGCACTTCTAGTACAAACTATGTGCAACTCTGCTAGATGAAGGGGTTTTGTTATAATCTGAAATGAACCAAATCCAAACCAGTAACATTGCCATGATTAAATACATATTGAGGAAAAAAAAGTCAAAGTATTATATATACATACGCTTTTGAACACCACTGTGGTGTAAAGTGAACTATCAGTGACTCTAGAATAAGCAAGAGTCAGGACTGTAGCAGGTACGTATTAGCCGTAACTAATAGTGTAGGTTGTTTTTGATGCAGCCACGCAAACGCTTGTGCTAGAAGAAGAAAGCAGCAGCAGCTGGAGGTAAAGGGAGGGTGCGACTGCAGCTTTCAGATGCACATCAGCTTCTGCTGACTTAGAGTGTGCATGAAGTTATTTTATTTGGGAAAGTGGGACCGTCCAGTGTATCTTCTTTTATATTGCCTGTTTTAAAAGTACCGGTAAAGAGCCATGTCTTTTCTGATAAGCAATCTGACCTCGTAACAAAGGCAAGCTCAATTTCCTAACTCTTTAGCAATGAACTCCGAGCCAAAGTATTAAATGCCRTGGTTGGCATGTCATGTGACAGTGGTAAAGAACTGGGCGTTTTGTTCAAACACAGAATCTGAAACTTAGTTAAAGTAAGGGAAACAGGATTTCCCAGGGTAAGTCTCTTTTTCTCCTTAACTGAATCTTTTCCAGCCTCCTTGCCTGTTTTCTGATAAAGCCGGAAAGAATGGGGGCATGTTTAATCCACTGTATTACTGATAGAGCYGATTTCTTTGGCTGGCATCCAGTTCTTGCTGCTGGCAGTACTGTTTGCAGATTCTCCCCAGCTCTTTGGAGTGTAACTACCAAGTTAACTAAAACACAGACATCTGAAYAGAAGAGAACAAAATTGACCCAGCAGATCTCGCCAGGGATCAACAACTGTCCTCACAATAGTAAAATACATTAACAAAGAACATACCGAGGTCCCCAGGCTCCATTTTTAGGTGGAGTATACACTAGAAGAGAATAATTCTTTCCATTTAGTGCATGTACCATGTTATCTCTGCCTGGTTTTCATTAATGTTAGTTCAGTCAACACCCCTGTGATTTACTGTTGCTGCCAGCTGAAGTAAGCTAACAAGACTGATCTTCCCCTTCCCTGGGTGTACTGTGACTACTGTGGCATCCTTCTGGTCTGTCCACCTCTGCAGAAGGCATCTTTTTTTCTTGTTATTTAAATCCCATATGTCTGAGACGGTGAAAGGCATTGCATGAGGTTATTGTATTCCTGTGTCTGCCACGTGTGAAGGATTTGAAGTGCTTGGGCAATGACTGGACCATGTTTTGGGCCTCTGTCCAGGGAACAGGCTGTGGTAGAGAGGGGATCCCTGGCTTTTGCATCGCTGGGTCGTGCTTGCTGATGGACATGCCTTTGAGCTGGGTAGTTGTGTGGGCAGAGTTATGAAAACTCCTTCCATTTAGTTGCAATGCTGACCAGTGAGGAAAAAATGCAAGAGAACTGGCATTTTCCTTACCAGGTCTTTGCTGGCTGAGCCCTACTTTGCCTTGACTGCGGTGGAGACACAGGCACTTGGACGTGGTCTAGGTAGCGATGTGAAGAAAGGACATTGCGTTTGGCCTAGATGAGACTGCAGACCATTGATTCCTTTCTGTTTTCCACCTGGAAACTTTCTTAATGGTAAGCAAAGTGGGATCCTGCATTTCCAGGGTCTCACAACACATGGGCAGGAGTTTCTGGCTGTGGGGCTGGTGGAGAAAGGAGCAAGACTTACTGCATCTCCAGCATCAGGCTTCTGATATTGTAAGGCTGCTTGGTCCTTTTTAAAGGGGGGGAGCTATGGCTCATCTATGTCATGCTGACACTCTCTCATTGTGTTGATTTGCCTCTCAGCAGCAGGAGGGACTACTGGCGTAAAGGTTCGCCATGCAGCGGAGGAAGACCATGGATGATCTCCACAGCAGCCTGGTAGAACAGGATCAGAGTAGCAGAGAAGCCTACTATGGCAGTCTGAACAAGGAGTCTATTGAAATCTCCAAGGTAGGTGGCTGTGTCTCCTGTGGCAGCCCAGCCAGAGTCCCTTCACTGCAGCTGGCACTGGGGGAATGGTCACAGGGTGGCTCCTGTGAAGGCCCTGGGAGGATGTGGGACCCCAGCAGCTCTGGCATCCAAGGGCTGGAGCTGCCCCGCCACACTGAGGGTCCCCACTGCACGCTGCCGTTCCTACTKTGTGGCTGCAGCATGCCTTTCAAGTGAGGACCTGGGAACCCTGAGCCATTCCTGCAGGTAGGAGAGACACCAGGGCAGCTGTCAAAAGGGTGCGGTTGCCTTCTTATGCTGGGACAATCCCCTGCCCTTGTTGTTTGCTCTGTACCTCTGGGTTGTCTGGCTGCTGGGTCTGGAGAGATGCCAGCAGAGCACGCGGGCCCAAATAATGCAGAAAACTCAGCTACTGCCTCCAAAGTGAATACAAGAACCTGCGTGACTGGGACATGTGAGGTACCATTCCACATGGTCCAAATGCTGGAGGCACCGAGGAATCCCAGTTCCTGAGGAATTTCTGGCTTGAAAGTCAGGCCTTGTGTTTACGTAACTCTCTATTTTGACCCCAAGTTACTTTTCCACCTACCTGCCCCAAATCAAATTATGCCCTTTACTGACAGCAATTTTCAATATTACAAGATTGAACCTCGAAGTAGCATCAAAATAGGATTTTCTGCATGGGAAACTCACCCCTCGCCCTGTCCCAAATCCAGCACAGCTTAAAGCCTTTGCTCTCCGGGAACCTTCTGTGTCCATGGGTTTGTAGGAGGAGGTCTCCAGCCTTGCCAGCAGCCAGCCCTTCTGCAGGGTGAACTGTTGGCTTGCCAAGCTGTGCCCTGTAGTGGGAGGGGTTGAAGAAGGCACAGGACAGGAGAAGCACTCTAGCCAGACTAGCTCTTTGGGGAGATCTGTACTCTTCTTGTCCTGTGTGTCTTATTTTTAGCTCAGCGACTCATCCCTGGACAAGCAGAGCACTGACAATGTCTTCAGCGATGGTCGCACCAGGATAGGTGAGGGAGAAAGGCTGATCTTTGAGGGACTATTTCTTTTCATCTTGACAGGGAGGTTGTGGCTGCATGGGGCCTGCTAGGTTGAGAGGGGTGGGAAAGGRCCTCCAATCTCCGTGGTTGGAGCTGGCATTAACAAGTGCTGTTGACTGCAGTTGGTCCGTACAGCGCGTAAGACCTCCTGCAAACCTCCAGCAGGCATTGTCCTTCTCAGGAACTCAAGCCTTTCTCCTCTGCAAGATAGTCATGGTCCTGAACTCATAGCAGTAGGGTCTTATACCTTCCTGCTTCCCACACTAGAAACATCCAAGAAAGGTGGCTGGCAGCCCTTTCCAGACCAAGCACATTTTACCCTCTGCTCCTTGTTTTGCCCACAAAACAAATGCCCGGCCCAGTGATTGCACTGAATCCTGTGCTAGTGGTGCAGGAGATGGACAAGAAGGATGGGGATGGATCTGGAAATCCTGCCTGCCACCCTGCCCAGCCATGGTGTGGGCATGAGCTCCATTTTCTTGCTGCAGACTTTGTCCTTGTGTGGGAAACAGTTCCCCGGGAACTCGTTAAGCAGAAGGACAGCAGTGAGAACAAGGGTTTACGGGAGAGATCTGCCATTATCCACAAGWCCTGGCGGAAGAAGTTCCTGGACAAGCTTCTTGATGCTGGGATCCATATGGAAAAGGTACCTGGGGATTTGACCTCAGTTTCTCTCCTGTGTGTTAACCACAGCCTTGCTCTGGAAGTCAGGAGAAGGGGTGCCAGCTCTGTGTCCGTGTTTCCAGGAGGCCTCTGCTGGGATCCCAGACCTAGCTGGGAGCAGAGCAGGAGAGCAAGGGTGCTGAAGGCCGTGCGGGATGTGGCACAGGCTTGTGCTGTTCTCCGCGGGTGCTGGGAGGGTCAGTTCTGCCGGGACAGGCACAGGGCCGCTGGGCTGATCCAGACCAGCAGAGCYGCCTCAGGTGAATCCCACGGGGAGCTGTGCCAGTGCCACCGCAGCCTCCTCTCTGCTGTGGTTGCCCCTCACAGCACACTAGCCGCGTGGAGAAGAAGGTGGTGCATTACCTGCTGCTGAGTGCACCCTGGAGCGTGCTCTGCTACTACGCTGAGGAACTCCAACTCCGTTTACCGCTGCAGGTGAGGTGCTGAGCCGCCGTGGGGCTGCGGTGTCTGAGGCCCAGCGCTCCTTGGAGGTGCACGGTGCCCCCAGCACTCCTGGCTACCCCAGTCCTCTGGGCTACGGGCAGGGCAGCTCGCTGCAGTGAGCCTCCGTGAGGGGTTTGCATCCTCCTCGCTTTCTAGTGGGCCCAGCACTGCCCAGTCCCTTTTGCAAGACTTGTCCTGTGCAACTCTATTGGATCCCACCTCAAATCCCTTCTGAACTTCTTGTCCAGCACGCTGTCGCCTCCCTTGTTTCTGTCCCTTGTCCCCGAAGTGTAGGCTTCGATGTTCCTCACAGCCTCCCGGTGTGTTGTTATTCACCCTTTCTGTCCCATATTTGGAGGGTGGTTTGCTGCTGTCTTGTTACTGCTCCCTCTTCCTCCTGAGATTTCTTTGTCCCTCATGCTCAGGCCCTGCCAAACCAGGCCTCCAACTGGTCAGACAGAGTCCTGGGGAGGCTAGGGATCCGCAACATGATGGTTGAAGAGGTTCCCAACCTGCCGCTGGACTACTACACCTGCCAGTTCAAGGTGAACAAGCTGCAATGGTAAGAGCCCCAGGAGAGCAGGTGTTGGCTGTTCCTGCCACCGCTCGCTCTTTCTCAGGTTGGAATCGGATTCCTTCCTCCCGTACATGAACAACGAGGCCTGGAGCAATAGCTCCTCATCCCCACCAGCCTCTTCCCCGGGGCTTGCTCACTCTTGGAAAAGCTTGTAACCCCTGGGGCTGCTTTACCGCCCTTCCCCGCATGCCTGYGCCGTCGCAGCAGAGGGCCTGTCCGTTTGGCTGTGCGGCAGCAGCTCCATGGCAGCAGCTGCTTGCTGGCGCTGCCTGCAGATGTGGTAGGACCCTGCCAAGGAGAGGATCCCTGGTCAGAGGGGAGCACACAATCACTGACGGGGCGAGGGGTGCAAAGCCAGCACGTGTGTCTGAACAGCGCTGCTGAGCAGTGGCACTAGCAGGTGGAGGAGTCGTGCCTGCCAGGACCGTACCTTGCCTCCTGCCCTGCCCTGCCCTGCCCTGCCTGGGTGGTGTTGTGGTCATGGGAAGGAATGAGGGAGCAGGGCGGCTCGTTGCATCTGTGCTGTGCCTGTGGGCCTCACCCAGCAAGTCCGCCCCGAGCTTCTCCTCTGTGTGGTTTCAGGTTCCTAGGGAGTGACAAACAGGATACCTTCTTCTCCACCACCCAGCGGCAGCAAATTGTGAGTATATCATGTGCCAGAGCTGTGACTGCCTCTCTTCCCCGGTCTCAGATGGTCTGAAGGGTCTGAGGGAGAAGTGCTGTGAGCACATATATTGTCACTGGTCAAGGGTGGGTGTCAAAGGCAAATGCCTGTTGGCCGGACCTGGGTTGCTGTATGTGAAGAACTACAGAGGGGAAAAAGGCATAAGYAGAAGCCCTCTCTGCTGTTCGGTGTTCGGGGGAAGAACGTGACAATGTTTCTGAGAGCCAGGCTTGGAGGCAGCAGCCAGAAAGCAGCTCTCCTGCAGCGGGTGGTGCAGAGCCCTCTCCCCGTCGCAGGGCTGGCTGTGTGAATTTGGCTGCAGCCCTGCTCATCTTCTCTCGCTTCGCCCCGACCAGCTCTATGAGATTCTGGCGACGACACAGTACGGCTGCTCCAAGGAGAGAGAGGTTGGGGTGGACTGGCTGCTGAGCGAGAATGTCTTCACCGCTGCGTTCCCGCTGCATGATGTAAGCCGCGAGCCAGCTCCCTGGTTCTGCTGCAGCGCTGGTGAGATCAGCCCGGGGGAAGGCAGGACGGGGCTGTGCAGGGCATCTGGGCACACTTGTGTCCTGTTCAGGGCCAGTTGCAGAGAGGGGAAAAGCGGAGGCCTCTTCTCAGGCTAGCCACCCTCTGTGATGGGATCCAACACCCTGAACCAGTCCCGCCTCTGCTTCGCCTTGCTCATGCCATGAGTCTCCCTGCAGGGTCCTTTCAAGGTCCCACCAGAGGAACCAGCTCCCAGCAGCCTCAACCAGCGCCAAATCCTCTTCCAGTACTGGGCCAACTGGAGGAAATGGTACAAGTACCAGCCGCTGGATCACATCCGCAAGTACTTTGGGGAGAAGGTCGCTTTCTACTTCGCCTGGCTGGGTGAGTCCTGTATGCTCCAGAGCAGCCCTCAGAGCTCAGGCGGGCCCAGGCCTTTCACTGCTGAGAACAGGTCCCCCCCAAGGCCTGCTGAGGTCTCCCGTGTGATGCTGTCCTCCCTGTTTATGGCCTTAGCTGCAACTTACGSAACCAGTGAGCTGGCCGTGCCAGCCCAGGCTTCACACAGCAGCTCGCGTCGTAGAGACTAGCCAGAGCCTGACAGATACTTTGCCAGCTCCAGGGTCACCTTCAGGTCCTCCAAGCCCTGTGAGGTTTTAGGCTGGTGGGTATGCGGGGTGCATGGGCAGCAGTCGTCCTCAAGCCTTGCACAGTTGCATGGCTCCAGCACAAGACTTAGTTTTCTGATGTCCTCAGCTGTACCTGCGCTCCCCAGTGATATGCCCCAGTGCCTGAATGCATCCARGTTCGGATTCAAGCATGACTTTTCGTTGGGCCATGGGAAGGGCTGTTGGTGAGCAGGCTGCACTTTGCACTCTGAAGGGCAGCGAGGGGCTGTCAGCTGCTTCTCTGGAGCTGTACTGGGCAATAGTGKCCTGAGAGCAGGCCATGGAGACAAGCTTGCAGGTGGCTTCCTTCCCCTGTAGCAGTAGCCTGACAAGGAAAAATGTTCCATCTATAATTGTAGCTACTCTTAGCTCAGAGCCAAAGGATGCCTCTGCGGAGGCCCACAGGACTTGCACTCTCTGTCTTCCTCCTCTCCCTCCAGGTTTCTACACGGGATGGCTCCTGCCTGCAGCRGTTGTGGGGACCATGGTGTTCATAGCAGGCATTTCCTTGATGTTTGATGACATACCTTCGTAAGTGCCCCCGATCTCCCTGCTTGCCCCTTCCCCTGGCCTTCTCCAGCCAGACCAACCAGGGCAGGCATGTTCTTAGCTCCTGGAGTGGGGGAAAAGTGGGCCATTTGGGCCAGAGAAGCGCGTACACCCAGTGGCAGTCATGCTTGCTGGCTGCCGGAGCAGCTCTGCAGCTCTCGGTGCAAAAGTCCTGGCGAACGATTGAGTAGGGGGAGGGGGAGAGATGGACAAAGTGGCCCAGCCCAACGGTGTATGCTTTGGCCTCCTCAGAATACACTGGAGAGACAGTATGGGTAGGTTTCATCAGCCCAATGTGCCCAGCTGGGGTCCGATCACCTGCTGGGTCCAGGCTAACCCTTGGCACCCCAAGACCTGACTCATCAGGGCCAGACTTTAACGAAAGAGAGGAAAGTTCCCACGTTGGGGAGAAACATTGGCTGGCATTGCTGCTCAGTTTGGGGCTAAGCTCCAGAGCCCTAGTGTCCTGTGCTGCTTGGGGGTCTGGGTTGCAGCCCTGCACCCATCCCCGGCTGCCACCCTGGAGGAGCAGGGTCCCCAGAGCTGGGAGGCTGTGGGAAAGGCTGAGCCATGGCAGGCTGCTTGCTGCTCTTTCCTTTGCTCGTAGACAGGAAATCTGTGAAAGCAAAGAGCAGTACAGGATGTGTCCCCTCTGCAAGTCTTGTCCCTACTGGCAGCTCTCCAGCATCTGCAAAACGTTTAAGGTGAGATCCTGGTTCCATGGAGGCATGTAGGGCAGCTTGGGACCAGAAGTGGATTTCTCCATTCCCTTTTTAGCCTGTACCTGACTGCAGGGGGTGCTCTGTCTCCAGCAGGGCCAAGGCTGGGAGGGTGCTGGGTGCCTGCAAGGCAGTTCTGCTCTTGGAAGCACTGAGATTTGCCCTCCTCACTCCAACTGACGTTAGAGCATGTCCCAACACATTCACCTGCCACCATCCCATCTTGCCTTTCCCCACCACCTTCTCCTTCTCGGCCCCTGCTGTCCTGATGCTTCCTCTACTGCCTGTCTTCCCACCTTTCTTCCCTGGTGGATTCCCCCACCTGGCCCTACTCACATTCCCTTCCCATCTTTCCCCATTGGTAGGAGACACCAAGCACGCTGGTGCTCAGGCTGCCTGGTGCAAGGAGAGACCATGCTCTCTCACTGTGCCTCTCTTTTGTGCTCACGCATGGAGATGAGGTGCGGTCCTATATTAGCTGCGTGGGCAAAACAGTGGAGCGTGTACCCCTGTGTGTCAACCTCCCTCAGGGTCACTCGGAGCCGCCTGTGTCACAGSGATCCCAACTCCTCCTGACTCCTCAAGTGCTGCCCACAAAGCAACTGCCCTGCAGTGTGCTTTGGCCAAATTAGACCTGTAGGACAGCAGCTACCGCCACCCTCGCCCTTCCCCTCCCTCATGCCCCTGCTCTGCCCTGTAGGCAGGCCGCCTCTTTGACCATGGTGGGACCATCTTCTTCAGCATTTTCATGTCCCTGTGGGCGGTGATGTTCCTGGAGTACTGGAAGCGGATGAACGCTTCCCTGGCACACCGCTGGGACTGCTCTGACTTTGAGGACATTGAGGTAGGGGCTGGCCCTCTGCAATGCATCCCAGAACTACATTGACCAAAACCACTGGATGCCTTTAACACCTTTTCCCCTCCTTCCTAGGAGCGGCCACGGCCCCAGTTCACTGCCATGGCTCCCATGACAAAAATAAACCCTATTACYGGGGCAGAGGAGCCGTATTTTCCCAAGCGCAGCCGCTGTCATCGGATTTTGGCTGGGTCGATGGTCATTATAATGATGGTAAGATCACAGGAGACTGGAACAGCAGCTCAGGTGGCTGGCAGGGCTGAACAGATGTTTGTCCCAGGGCAGTGGGACATGGTTGAATGGGATCAGTTTGGGAAAAAAGGGTGTGGGTTAAGCTGRGGATGCAAGTGGTCTAAACAGGAGTGTCCCTGTGCCCCAGTCCAGCCTGGCCTTTCCTGGAGCACCTTGGTTCTGTTATGAGTGCGTCTCCCCGCTAGCTCAGGGGGCACCTTCGTGCTGCCCTGGCTTAGCTGCATGCCCTGGACCTCCCTTGTAGCTGTTAATGCCTTAGGGATAACGGCGAGGTTTTCGTTCCCAATGCAAGCTGAGGTCCCTGCTGTAGCTCCCTCACACCCAGTGTGCTGTGTTTGCAGATTGCCATAGTGGTGATGTTYGTGGTCTCCGTTATCCTGTACCGGGTGGTTGTTGCCATCCTGCTCTCCAGCTCAGGGTACTTCCGGTTTGTGGCTTCGGTAAGACGCGGCCGGAGCCGCTCCTGGATTGAGCGGATCTGCTTTTTTTGCTGTGTTTGTCGGCCTCACTCCTTTGTGCTCTCCATGTTGCTTTTCCTGTAGGCATCTCGCATTGCCAGCATCACAGGCTCTGTGGTGAATCTGTTCTTCATCCTCATCCTCTCCAAGATCTACATTTCACTGGCTCATTTCCTCACCAAGTGGGGTAAGCTGGCACAGCGGGGAAGGCGCAAAGGAATGTGAATCCTTAAAACCCAATTCCCTTTTGCCCTTTGCGCAATAGKGAGACCTCAGAGAGTGTGAGCCGCTGCTGCTCCCATCAGGAGAGTCCAGCACCACTTTGCGAGAGGTGCAAGAAGGTTGGGCCTCTGTGACCAGCCTGGCCTGGGCTCCTGAAGTGGGAGCTGCTTGGAGGACACTCTTCATCAGGGCTGACCGTAGCAAGACCAAGGGACAGTCGCTTGGACAGGGGAGGGAGATGGAAGAGCTCAGGAAAGATGGATATAAGGCAGGGTGGGCAGGGAGAGACCCCGCCACACCCAGACTTCGTGAGACAGCACTTGTTGAGGGCTGGCGAGGGTCCTGCAAGCCAGACAGTGGTGCAAGGGAGCAGTCTTTAAGGGCAAAACAGCAGAAATAGCAACTGTAGTGCTGAGATGTGGTCCCAGAGTAAAGGCTGGCTGATAGTGGGAAAGGAGACAGGAGAGGAGGAGATCTGGGAAAGCAAGACCTCTGAAGTGCTTTGACAGCTGAAAAAAATGGGTTCAGGCTTTAACTTCTGCTCAAGATTTTCTGGTTTTGGGGATGAAAAACAGCAAACTGACTTTTGGGGCTTGGGGGTAAAAATGCACAGAATATTTTAGCTGTTTCTGATGTGATACAAAGCCTTTTTGTGTTGAGGGGAGGGAGAGATAATTATATATTTTTATCGGTGTGGKTCATGGCCCCCGGGTGTTTCTGGACTCCTGCAGTGGGCTGTGGATGTGCGGAGCAGGTTTTGGTGTTACCGCAGCGAGATGTTGGGACTTAGTGGGTACCGCTGGGCTCTGAGAGGTTTGTCAGAGTTCAGCTGGTCGGAGCAACCTCAGCGGTGATGTGGAAGAGCTGCAGGGTCGGCGCGTGGCACCCTGGAGGGCCGGGTGGGCCAGCTGYGTCTGCGAGCTGCTCTGTGCGCTTCCCACCTACAGAGATGCACCGCACCCAGACCAAGTACGAGGATGCCTTCGTCTTCAAAGTGTTCGTCTTCCAGTTTGTCAACTTCTACTCCTCTCCTATTTACATCGCCTTCTTCAAGGGCAAGTAAGGCCTTTTGAGGAAGAATAGGACTTCCCCACCTCCCCCATGTGCCAGGGAACAGCCTGCTCCCACCTATGTCCTCTCCTCTCGGGCACTCCGGGCTCTTGGGTTTTGCAGGGATGGGGACATGTCCTTGTAGGGCTGAAGGCAAGCTGGAGTGCTGCTGCCATCTTCGGGCAAGGAGCACCACAGCGGRGACAGACGGTCCTCCTCGGCTTGCTGGGTGCCCACAAAAGAGCGGGAGCCCTTGGAGGGCTTTTGRGGGGAGCAGGGCACCCAGGAACCCTTTTCCTTCATGGAAACACACTGCCAGGCCCTTTGCCCTCCCTTGGGGAGGGAGAAGAGGGGTCTGAGCACACCAGGAAAAGCCAAATGTCCTTCCTTCCTTCTGCGTCCCCTTCGTTGTGTCCAGGGCCCTTTGGATGAGTGGGGCTGCAGCACAGCAGAAAGGTGGGGGTAGGACTGAGCTTTTCTCCTGAGCSCAGTTAACTCCCAGGACTGCTTTGGATGTGTCCGTGGACTCCAGAGTCCTATGGAGAATGGGAAGCATCTGCAGCAGATAGGAGTAAGATGGGGAGAAGGGGGCAGTCCTGGGCTTATGTCTCTGTCCTGGCTTGCACAGGTTTGTCGGCTACCCTGGGAACTACGTGAACTTTCTGGGGGTCCGCAATGAGGAGGTGAGCATCATGCAGGGAAAGGGGGAGTTGGTGGTGTCCCCGCAGAACGGGGGTCCTTGCTGCGATGCAGGCACCTCTCCTCATGAGCTCCCTGCTCATGGGGTGTCCCTGAGCCACAGCCTGCCCAAAGGAGCAGCTTGCGGGACTGCAGCCCCAACCTGGAGCTGGTGCTCCCTGCTGGGTGCCTTCCCATGCTCAAGGTCCTCTGCTGGGCCTGCCTGGGCATGGAGGGGAGTCCCGAGGCTGGGCTCTTCTGCCTGCTGGATCGGGCTCGCTGAGGGGGCCCCTTGCTCTCCCCGTGCAGTGCAGTCCRGGTGGGTGCCTCATCGAGCTCGCGCAGGAGTTGCTCATCATCATGGTGGGCAAGCAGATCATCAACAACATGCAGGAGGTGGTCATCCCGTAAGTACGCAGCCCCGCGGGAAGCGGGACAGGCAGCGCAGGCTCTGAGCCAGGTGGCAGGAGCCAGCGTTGCCGTGCCTGGGGCCGTGCCAGGGGCACGATGGTGGGGGAGCAGGGTCCATCTCGCGCCCCATCTCAGCGCAGGGCGAGCCCTGAGCACGAGCAGCGCATGGCTGCTGGGCACGGGCACGCTCTCCCTGGCAGTTCAGTCCCCGGCGTGCGGGCAGCCCCACAGCCGACCCTCTCACGTTCCTCCAGGAAACTGAAGTGTTGGTGGCACAAACACAGGCTTGACTCCAGCAAGAAGCTGGACAAGGAGAGGGAATCAGTCCGGGCAAAGGAGGCACCCTGGGAGAAGAACTACCAACTGCTGGTGTTCGAGGGGCTGTTTGATGAGTACCTGGAGATGGGTRGGAACCCTAAGCCTGGCCTCGGGGTGGGGAAGGGTGCTGGGGCCRGTCTGGGACTGGGATGTTGGCACATGGTGAGGGGATAGGAGCAAGCAGTAGTGGGAAAGAAAGAGCAGCAGGGAAGGGCAYGTGTCTCCTCATGCCGGCCCAGGAAGGCTACGGAGAAACTCCCTGGAGGACYGGCAGCCCTGGTGTGCCAGGGCAGCCTTGACACAAGGGACCCACTGTGGGAGCTTTCCCCCCTCTCCCTGAGGAGCGCAGGGAATCACAAGGTGGCAGGGGGCAGCGGGACAGGCTGCTCCCTGCTGCAGGGGCGGAAAGGAGAGGGGCTGTCGCCTGCCTTTGCTGGAGACCCGTCCTGGCGAGGGCTGCGTCTGCCTTCTCCCTGCYGGGCTTGGATTAAGAAGCAAAATATTCCACAGGAAGCCTCTGACTTGGGCTAGGCTTTACCCTGGAGCCCGGCCCAGGCTGTTCCATGTCGTGGCTTCCTCTGCCCGGAGGAGGCTCTCCTTCCTTGCCTCCCTTCTCGCAGTGTCTCCTGCTGCGGCTGGGTGGGTTTAACCCTTCCTTGGCAGGGCCCCGGCTTTGTGCCTGCGCAGGGGCGGTGGGGAGCCCTGGAGGGTCTTGCAAAGAGAGAGGGGGGAACCTCTGGGCAGCTCTGGGTGCTGGSGAGGTGGGAGCAGTGGGAAAGGGAGTGGGATTTGAAGCTGCARTCGCTGCTGCCACCTCTCAGCATGCACCATCTGCCTGTCCCTCCCCTCTCCTCCTCCTCTTCCTCATGGCCCAGTCATGCAGTTTGGCTTCATCACCATCTTCGTGGCAGCCTGTCCCCTGGCGCCCCTCTTCGCCCTGCTCAACAACTGGGTGGAGATCCGCCTGGAYGCCCAGAAGTTTGTCTGTGACTACCGGCGGCCCGTGGCCGAGCGGGCGCAGGGCATCGGCATCTGGTTCTACATCCTGGAGGTCATCACTCACCTGGCCGTCATTAGCAACGTACGCCGGCACCGGGCTTGGGGGGCGCCGCTGCCTGGGCAGGGTGGCTGCGGTGCTGAGGGCTTGCAAACGGCCGCAAGTAGGAGAATTAGGGAGAGCTCGTGTGGCCACTGCTGGAAGCTCAGTGACAAGGGGAGCTGCCCAGCGTCCAAGGGTGGGTCTGCCTTTGCAGAAGGTGCAGTTCTGGCCGCCAACGATGGGAAGCTGTCACCATTCAGGGCGTGCAGCCTTGCTTGGATTTAACTGAGGGGCAAGTGCAGGACAAGGCACTATTGGCAGCGAGCTGCCATCGAAGATGAAGCAGTGTTTGTGTCTGGTTTGTCCAGCTGAGGACAAGGAGAGGCATGGCGGTGGTTTTGCCAGTGGGGCTGGCTTCCCTCAGGCTGCAGGAACCTGCATGACGTGTGTCTCCCTCCTCCCAGGCGTTCCTCATCGCCTTCACTTCTGACTTCCTGCCCCGGACATACTACGAGTACGTCTATGACAGCAGCCTGCGCGGCTATGTGAACTTCACCTTGGCGTACGCGCCATGGGACTTCGTGCTGCACAACAATACCACGTGCAGGTAGGAGCCCCCTTCCCACTTGTCTGGCACCTTTTTCCTTCAGGTTTGTATTTGCATTTCTCTGCCAACGCCGCCTCCTCAGCAAGCAGCGAGTTGAGCACAGCAGCTTTTAGCCAGGTCCAGGTTGCCTACCTGCTCTCCTAAGGTGCTTGGGGCCCTCGGTCATCCCAGGGCTACCTCAGCACATGCCAAAGGCACCTGTGGGCAGACTCCTTGCTTGGCCTGACCTGTGGCTGGATGGGAACCTTCCCCAGATGGGCAGGGCTGTGGCATAAAGCCCATCTCTCCTGTCCCAGCTGGATGATCCCCCCCGTCACCTCCTCCTACCTTTGGTGTAATGCACCTGAGCATTTGGTAGCRATGATGATTGCAAAAGCTCCCCAGTCGTGAGGAGAGGCGCTTTGTTTAATTAGGGGAGAAAATGTCACAGCCTCTCTGGGGAGGCAACAGAAAATCCCCTGGGGCTGAGCTGCCTGCTCCCCTTCGCACAGGACTGTGCCGGCCCTGTGCTGAGGCTGGGAAAGGGCCGGTTTTGCTCTGCTGTGACACATGGGGCTGGGAAGGAGTGCGGGCACTGCTCTCTCGGGGCCGTGATCAGATGGTGCTTGCAGTAATGTATGATGATGAAGCTAGACGGGAACTAAACAGACGCAGTAACGACTGTGTTGTTCCCACAGATACAGGGCATTTAGAGACCAGGATGGCAACTTGTCTTTGACTTACTGGCACCTGCTAGCCATACGCTTGGGCTTCATCATCGTGTTTGAGGTATTGCACGCAAGCTGCTGGCTGCCAGCTTCCGCAGGGTGGCTCAGGGCTGGTGCTGGCAGGGTGCAGACGTGCCAGCTCTGCTAACCTCTGCCGCTCCTCTCCATTCCAGCACGTGGTTTTCTTTATCGCACGTATAATTGAGTTGCTGGTACCTGACATCCCCGAGTCAGTGGAGGTCAAGGTGAAGCGTGAACGGTATCTGGCCAAGGAAGCCCTGGCTGAGAACAAGGTGTGCTGCCCCGCGTTGTCAACAGCGAGCCCGGCCTGAGCTGGCCTCTGTGAACGAACGCGTGCGCTGCCCCTGGCTCGGAGCCCTGCCTCCGTGCGAGCTGGCTGCCCAGCTGCAGCTGGCTACGCCTCCTCCTGCCCTGCCTTCTTGCTTTGAACGTGCTTAGAGATACAGGCTAAGTAACAGGACAGCCTCGGAAGGAGCCAGAGCAGAAACTCGACTTGTGCGAACACCGACTTCCTCTTTCTTTGACCCAGGTCCTTTTAGAAAGACGAGACACAAGATGCAAGGCCAACGTCTCGGATTCAGCAGCAACCAGGGACTGGGAAACCGAGCAGGACCAAAGCAAGTAAGAAAGAGATGCAGCATGGCCCGAGGCCCTTGGCCCTGTGCCGAGACCGGACTACTTTCCACCCTGCTCCTCCTTGGGACAGCCTGGAGCCACAGGCTGCACGTGAGCCTTCCCTGCTTGGTTGGAAAAGGCCTGTTCCGCCACGTGGGTGTTTTGGGAAGGCTGCTGTTAAAAGTGGCAAGGGGGAGGGGGGGGCTGGCTCTGGGTATTTATCCAAGTTCGCAGTGTTACAGTAAGTTAAATCCACTGCTACATAAACGAACTAAGTGAATTAAAGGTGGCTGGACGCAGTTCCTGGGCTAGTGACGCTCACTGATGGCGCTCAGTTAGCCAAGCGAGGGGTTTTTTGCCTGCAGTTGCTGCTAGGTTTGCCGGTACAACTGGGAGTTCAGCTTGCCTCCTTTGGGGGTGAGCGAGCTTAGGGCCGTGTGTTTTTCTGGAGAGGCCATTGCTCCTCCTGCCTGTTGTCCTGGCTGTTTACCTGTAACTCAGACTTGGAGATGGCGGGTTTGCTTCCGTCAGCTCTAGCAGCTACATCAGGAAAGGCTGAGCTGCTGCTGGGAGGTGGAGGGCTATGGAGACACTGTGCGAAGCTTAGAGGTGAGCTGTGACCCTCCCGTACGGCAGCTGAGCGGAAAAAGCCCCCGAGCGCAGGATTGCTGGTGGAGCCCAGCGGCCCGGCAGTCCTGCCCGGTGGGCGCTGGGCAGCAGCGATAGTTGCAGGAGGCAGGCGAGAGGGTCTGGTTAGGGCAGCAGGCGCGTGCCTTGGTGCTATGCAGCAGATCAGCGAGCAAGAGGGATGGCCTGCTAGCGCCTCCCTCTCCTCCCCTACGCTGACAGCACCACCCCACCCAGGTGCTTGCAGATAGCCACCTCACCGCGAGGATGGTGCAGTTTCCACCACTGCTGGGCCCTGCCCTCGCTGCCACCCTTGAGCCAGCTGTTTCTGGTGTTAGTCCCGCCTCAGCAGGGGTACAGCCATAGCACAAGCCCATGCGCGCAAGCTGGAATGCCTCAGCCTGGGCTAAACCCAGCCCGAGAGTGCTGCTTTGGATCTCAACCCACCGGTAGAAAAAATATCCGTGACACTCCAAGCTGTTTCAGGTTTTATTTTAGAATTTATAAAATTCCAGTGTCATCCATACTCATGAGCCTTTTTACATGTTTGCATATAGTCTCCAAATTCCAAAGTTAAGGCCAAGGGATCATTGCTATGGAAACGTACAATATGGAAGACGTCAGAGAGGAAATGGACACATGCCACAGTCTGCTGCGGAAGGAGGGTGGTGGGGGACAGTACTAGGTACAATCACTTCATGACCTTCTTTAGAGTGGAGGGTCGGGCTATGGGGCACAAGCCCAGACGGTGGTGCCCCAAACGTAACTCAAGCCTAGCTGTGCAACTGGTGAGTGGACTGGGGGTGGGGGTGTAAGGGGGGGGGTGGGGGTTGTGATAGGCTTGGTGACATAGGACAGACCTAAGCTACAGGGGTAATAACCATTTTCTGACAGACTCGGAGGGGAGGGTGTTATCCTAGTTCTGTCTAACCCACCCCGTTAGCCATCTCCCGTGCTGGAGGAAGGCCCCCCCCTCCCCCCGCCCTTCAAGGGGCAGCTTGGGGCCCTGCAACGGGACCTGCTCAGTTGAAGTCATTTCTTAAACTTACTGATAGCGCCGTGAGGTTTTGGTTCTACTTCTGCATAGCAGCCTCTTCCAAGAAAAGCTAGAGCGGGAAGGAGAAGCGTTAGCATTTCAGGCCTGTCTGACACGGGGCTGGGGGGGTTGCGGTGCTGGGAAAGGCAAAAATACGGGGCCCGGCCTTCCAGAATTTGGGCCTTTGCCCTGTAAGCAGCACTAGAGAAGAGAGGCTAGGGACTCCCGCTTGTCCAAGAGCTGAAGCAGCTGGGATAGAGGAATGGCTCAGACTACAACCTCTGTAGGAGCGAGGCAGGGAAGGCAGGAGGCAACGCAGGACCCTCCCCCCCAAGCCTCCTGCCTCTCTCCACAAAGACATGGTTTTCCTCTTACTGGCTGGAGGAGCTTGGACACAGCCTCCTCGGAGCAAGGCATGGCAGTGCCTAGGCGCAAGCAGCCCACAGTACAGAGCACGGATCACCCTCTACTGCCCATACGATGGAGGCCTCAGGGAGGGCTCGACACGCCACACGGTCGGTCTCCCATGGTTTCAGTTCTCCGCTTACACCAGAGCAGATGTCCAGCTCACAACCTCTGCAGCTGGACGCTGCGGCAAGGTTGCTCCTAACACCTCAGGGCTAACTAAGCCCAGATATCCCAGCTTCACAGCCTGCGTTACCGTAACTGCTCTCATCTTCCTTCCGAAAGAGCTCCTGCAGCCCCTCAGGGGACACAAGACTCCTCTTGCTGCTCCCCTGGTGTTCTGCTCTGGATGGCAGGGTGAGAGCTGGTGCAGCTGCTTACCCACCTCCATCAAGAGGCCACCATCATACTGACTTTTGAGGTAGAAAGAAGGCAACAGTAATAGGTGTCCCTACCGCTCGTGCCTAGATGCCGTAGCACTAGCAGCAGACTACAGCTTCTCACGGCTGTGCTTCCCACCAGCTTCTCCTGAGTCATGTCACCACAGCAACCTCGGTTGACCCAAATCTGTCCCATACAGTAATTTTGTCATGTGTTGGCTCACCTGCCTACCCACGCGGCTGTTGGGAAGAGCGAACGAGGGAACTAGGAGTGGGGTCCTTAATCACACGTTGGAAGACTCATCAAGCGTGCAGGCTGGGGCTGTGCTCGGTGTGGCGCAGGGGCACGCTTGCTACGCACTGCACTCAGAGGTGTTTCCCTGCCCAGGGTAGCCTTGCGTTGTTCTGGTCCCTTCCTTCTCTGCTGCCTCTACAGCCTACTGAAGGTTTTGTTCCTTTAAAAAGCAACTTTCTGATCTTTTAGATTATTTTTTTTAAGCTCTTCCCACAGTCAGCTATCAGCATTAAATGAATTTTTGGCAGTTCAAAGGAAAAAAAGTTGATTGCACTCTACAAAGGTAAGGTAAGGCCTGGGATAAACACAAAGGAAAGAGGGCAAACGTTTTGGCTTTAGAAAGTCAAGGAAATTTATTTCCTGAGGTCATGAGACAGGAAGTAGATTCCTAGCCACAGTAAAGGAGGTCTCCTAATGAAGGCGAGAATGCCTAGTAAGACATGCTCAAGAGAGCAGATTGCTCTGCTAGCGCTTGGGAAGCTGCAAATCTTAGCCACTTGGAGTCAATTATGGAGTTTCTAACGAAAACACGCACATTTAGTGTTCGAATCTGAGTGGAAGGCTTGTTCCAAAGGAGGAAAGAATATCCATCAAGAGATGAGGGTGGGTCCTAGCCACGGTGATAGCTGAGGGGAGCAGGATGGGGTCTAGCACTCCAGACACCATTAGGAGACCTCTTGGGGCAATTGACTTGCGCTCCAGCCGCTGGGTCAGATTTCAGACAGGAAGTATTTGTGGCAGGTTAGTGTCAGGTCAGCGGGCTGGAGGAGATGTTTCTGCTTCCAGGTCATTATCGTTTGGGTCCCCAGGGAAGAGTCTTGGGGGCCACTTGAGCCCCAAAGCTGGGGAAGTCTTCAGAACTGCTCATATCTGGGGCCTAAAGCAAACAAAAAGGGAACAAGTTAAGCTCCTGCCCTGCTGCAAACCTGCATCGTGCCCCTGAGCTAAGCAGAATTTCTGACGTCCCATGAGCAGAGATAAGGGGCAAGGGCAGAACAGGATCGTTACGTCCTTCGGGCTGCCCAGGATTGACGGTCAAGCCTTCAGAGACGGCATTGAGCGGAGTAGGGATAGAAGCAAACAGTGGGCGGATCAGGGGCTCTGAGAGCCCAACCTCCGTAGCTTGGTTGCTGGTGCAGGGTTAGGCTGGTCCTGCAGTAGATGTGGCAGCTCCGGGGCAGCTGAGGACGGAGCTGCCACATATCCAGCTGCAAACACTGAGCCAGTTCTGTGCTAGAGCAGAAGAGTCAGAGGTGCTGACCCCTAAAGAGAACGCAACCTGGCAGGACGGTTTTGGATAAGGGCTCCCCACCCGCCTCAGCTCTGCAGTGGAGCAGCCAATACGGGCAAGGCGTTTGGAGGAAGGAGGCAGCAGTGCTCTGGGAGCTGGAGAGGCAGAGCCCATGCCTGCCCTCATGTGCCACAGGCCATGGAATGCAGCGGGGCCTCTCACTGCTTGCTCTGCCTGCCAAGGAAGGGAGAGCGCTCCGTTTCCCCAGCTGAGGCAGGAGGGCCAGATCCCAGAGCAGCTCCTTGGCATAGGGTGCCGCCACTCCCCATGCCCCCGGGTCTTTAGCAGAAGCAGCACTCACCTTTTCGTTGTTGACGGTGGCCCAGGGGGCATCTCTCACCACGAAGCCCTTGGATGGGGCCTTGGACTCTTCATGGGAAGAGGGCTTCATATACACCTGCATTGCCTCATTGTCCACCACATCTGCAAGCTGCAGCCACACAGCCCAGTTAGAGAGGAGATCTTGCTAGTTCTCTGTACTGGTATAAAGCACCCCTAAAGTACATCTCACCCTGCTGTGACCTATCTAAGGTCACTAGCTTGTTCTACAATGGCTGAAAACAGCGTTTCTCTACTAGGTGGAAGCCACCACATCCTAGACTGCGACTGATGCAAGCTGCAGCTGGGCAAGCACTTGCACATGCTGCCAGTAACAGTGGGGCCAGACCTTGCATTGCTTCACAGAACACAGCCCAGGGCTCTGCACCCTGTGGTTTGAGCGACAGTTGCACATGAGGGCTGACTGCCACCTGCACAGGGTCTGAGTTCTCCAAAGCCACAGTAGGAAATACCAGACGGAGCTACTCAGACATCCAGCTCTGCGATAGAGGAAGTCCTTGCTAAGCCCCATGCAGAGATTCGCTAAACACTTACGTATTCTTCCTCCAAGTTCAGGATGTGATCAATAGCTTCTTCCACATTCTCAGGGAGCCCTGTCACAGTCACGCAGTTGGGGTCAGGAGCTCCGCTCTGGGGGAAGCGAATATCCACCTGCAAGACAAGGAACAGGAGAGGACTTACACCTGCGCATCTGAAAAGCCAGACACTCCCCTAGACCCCCACCAGTAGATCTGCAGGAGAGAAAAGCCCTGATCAGTTCCCTGCTGCAAGTCCATTTAGCAGCTCCACAGTCCAGACAGGGGGGGATGCCCTAGAATATGCCAGGCCCTGGAGCCTGTCTGGTCCCCCCGCAAAGGAAGACAGACGGGAGTCTTCAAGTCTGCAGTAACAACCCACTTCCCCGCAGCCCCTGCTGTTCTCACTGCCCAGGGCCCCGCTGCTCTCCCACCCCACTGCGCAGCACCACTTGCGGCAGAGGCAGAAGATGCTCTCTGCACTTCCAGACGGCATCCTCGCATCACTCCTAGCATCTTTGCCATCAGCATGAGGCACAATAAGCTTTCTAGCTCCTCCTGAGATAGATAGAATGCTTCTGGCTGACAGTCGTTTTATGGAGCTGGCAAAGCGTTCCCCACACACAGCACTCGAGCTCTCTTACAGCTCTGCCTACCAGATGGCTGCGGGGAAGCCATACAAGGGGACCAAAAGCTGCTCACTTGGGAAACAAATGGCCGCAGTCACCAGTTTGAACACTCCTCGGTTCAACAATGAAGCCCAGCCAAGATGCAAGTCCTCCAAAGCCTATTCACTCCCAATTTCCATTACTCACTGCCCTCTAGTAAAACATTCTGCTACTGCCATATTCAGGGGCCCAGGCTCCTGCTTTTTCCAGATTGAGCTGACTTTGACAAAGCCTTCAGCTTCCTGTAGCCAAATCTGGAGCCCCGAGAGTGTCTCAAGAGAATCAAGAGAGAAAAAGAAATCCAGAGGATCTCCTTGAATTCAGCTCAAGCTGAAGGAGTCTCAGTACAGTCCCCTCCCACAGCACCCCAGCAACAGTCCCGACTTTAACTCTGATTACTTTAACTCCAGTAATCGGAGCAGCTGACACAACCATCCCTCTCCCAGGGAGAGGTGATCCCATACCACCTGGGACACCACCTGCAAGAAACCCACTACAAGGGCTTGCACAGAGGGACATGGAGTTCAGTGCTGTTTGCAGGGCTAAGCTAGAGCACAAAGGAAGCATTTCCAGGTTCCTCTTATGACTACACTTCCAAGCAAGATGGGAACAGCTCAGCTCCTCCCTGCCTGACTTCTGGAGAAAGAGTGACTCACAGCAGAGGTTGTGTGGGGATGCTTGAGCTGGTGACTGGGTATGGTGTCCAGACAGCCCAGCTGCCTGGGGCTTACCAGGGTGCCCCAGCCCTGGGAATTCTGCTCACGTGTTTGTAGTGACACAGCTCCAGAGGAACAGGACACCACTGGCTCTTCTTCTGTGCCTGTTCCAGCTGGAGGTACTCAACAGGCACAAGATGTGAGGACCAGAAGGCATGAACCTCACACTCCTGAATGTAGCCTGCAGCACCAAGCTGCTGCCAAGCCTGCAATGCATGAGCAAGCAACACCACTGGGCACCCAGGCCTGGCCCAGCCTGGTGGCCCATGGTCCCACCGCTCACCTTGAACTCATCCATGATTTTGCGGATGGCTTTGCCGCGCGCACCAATGATGCGTGCATGAACACGATGGTCCAACGTCACATCCTCCGAGACCATCTGCTCCAGCTCACCAACAATCTTCATGATGGCATCCCGGGCAGCCTCGGCATTCTTCTCATAGCCCGTGATGGTGATCTGGTCCTGGGCCTGGGGGCATGGGGAGATGTATGAGTGACCAGGCCCACAAGCAGCTGAGCAATCTCCTTTTTGCTCCCCTTTATTCTCCACCTCTTCCAAAGGCAGCACAGGGAGGTCAGAGCCCTACAGAGGATGCTGTGCTTCCTATGCTCAGAGACTACCAGCAGCCCTCCTTGTGCCCCCTCTGCCCTCACCTGGCTTTCATCATCCTTGTCAGGGAACTGGATGTTGACCTCGTGCTCTGTGCGTATCTGGGTGATCACTGCTCCCTTTCTTCCAATGATTTTAGGGTGATACTTGGAATCCACAGTGACCGTCAGCTTAAAGCTTCGCAAGGCCTGGAATGGGAGAAGCAGAGTGAGGCACAACAGCAGGGAACATGCCACAGCTGGTACAGTCATGTCCCTCCAAGTCCCAACATTTCCTTCTGGCTCAGGTGCCCCCCTGCATGTGCAGGGCAAATTCTGCAGGGTCCTGCCTGAGCATACATGGCTACAGAAAAGTATCCATCTCATCCATCAGCTGGGGCTTTGTGTTTTTGCCAAGCCCAACAGGAAATTCCAAGTGGCAAACAACCACCCAGCTCATCCCTCACCCTCGAAGCTGGGACAAGGATTCACTGAGAGAAGATACAGAAGGACTTCTAGCACCGTGAGGTTCCCACCCTGAAGTGTCTGAAAGGAACATGGGGTTGTGATAAAGCCCTGGGAAGTCCCAAGTTTCCCCTACGGTAGAATCCAAAAGCTCTCCCCTGTCAGTTCATATTAAAGAGGCCTTACCCGATCCTCTTAGGCCTTACCCTATCCTCTTGCTCAGCTTGCAGTTCCTTCACTCTTTCCAGTAGCCCAGCCTTAGCACGGTCCAAGTTGGCGGCCAGCCCAGTGATGGTGATGACATCTGACTGCAGCTCAGGAGCAGGGACTTGGATGTTCACCTGAGCAACAGGTACCGACTCTCATTTTGTACCACTACTCAATGCAGGTCGGCTCCTCACTGATCTCCCCTGCCATCAAGATCAGCCCCCACCCAGAGAGCCTGACCCCTGTTTCTCCAGCCACCGCCTACACCAAGCTGCTTTGCTGCAGGGCTTCAGCTCCCAGCAGTTTCTGTGCCAGCCTGGAGAGGCTAGAGAAAGAAACATCTTCAACAGCGCTGTCTGCAGCCAACCTGCATCAGTCCCAAGAACAAGAGGCCCATGGTAAGCACCACGGGCTTCTGGGGAACTCTCCCAAACAAGCAGGCATCGCAGAGCTGTCTCCCATGGCCAAGGAGGGAAAACAACCCTCACGCTGGTAGGGAATCCCTGCAGACCTCAACAAAATCACACAACATTCACGGCATCACGCAGCTTCAGTGCAAAAAATACCAAACCCCAGAGCCAGGGACTAAATTACACAGTGATCGTTTTCTTATTGCAGAGCCTGCATTGCCATGGTCAAGCCATGACAGTGCTGATATGTCGCAACTGGTTGCTGACACCACAAACAGTCACTTACTGACGCTCCAGGACAGAGGAGACCACAGGAAGGGCACCGACTTACTTCAAACTCATCCATCATTTTGCGGATTCCACTTCCTTTCTGGCCAATGATGTAACGGTGAAGATCAAAGGGAACTTCCACCTCAATGGTGACAGGAACCAGAGCCTGCAGGGGAGGGAGCACAGTTTAACAGATGAAAGACTTCTCTCATCCCACAGCTTGCCATATACTTGCCCAAAAGAACAGCTTGCTAACCTGAGGTACATTCCCATGTAGTCAAGGCATAAACTCTAAAGGGAGAGAGAGCAGCTGCAAACACGAAAATGACCTGTTGGGTGTTAAAGCACCTTTTCCAAGCAAGCAATCCTATACCTTCTCTGGAGACATAGCCTGTTTTCATATCCCCGGCTTCCACCTAGCAGAGACTCACAGACAACATCACTGCTACGACATGGTACCTTGTCTATGGCAAGGTCTGCTAAAGTTTGAATGATGCAGCCTCAGTCAGACTGTTTCTCTTTCCAACCCTGCTCCATAAAACAAGCATGTCATGCTTTTATGGCAAGTATCTTGGGGCTGCTTACAGCTCTGGCAACTGCTAGGTCAGGCCCCACGATTCAAGCCACCAAGCTAAATTACAGAGCAATAGGAGAACTTCCCCTGGGTGGTCTGCAGTTAGGGTCAGCGACCAGCTCGGTAGCAAACACGGCTGGATAGTTTTATTACCATCACTAAAGCTCACAGTGAGCTTTTTGCATCAGGGCACCATTACATTGCAGGCCTAAGGGGCCTTGGAAAGCCACATACCTGCAGCGCCTCCTTTGCTGCCTCGCACTTCTCCCTGCGGCCAGAGATGATGATGATGTCACACTTCTTCGGAGAGCTGGGGTCTGCATCCTTCCCGTCCTTGCCTTCCCCTCCCTCCTCACCGTTCTCCTGCACAGCTGGCTCTGCAGCAGGGGCTGACAAAACGGAAAACCTCATGTTAAATGCGCAGAGTCCTCTCCTTGCTCAACATCTCCCCCTCCAGATCTGCAGGCTCAGCCTGGTCTTTGCCACAAGAGGTCAGATGCTACAGCCTCTGTGGAAGAGGTCACTCCTGGCACAGGCAGCCTGCCGTGGCTTAGCCTGGACCGAGCAGAACCAAGCAGAACAAGGACATCCATTGAGACAGTCTCCTCTACACAGCACGGATATTGCCTTTGCCTACATGGAGAGGGCCTGCAGCTGCACAGCACAAGTAGAAGCTGCGCTCCTGTGTCAGCAGAGACAACAGGTAAGGCTGGCAGCTTCTTCACCAGCAGGGAAGTCAACCAGCACATCACTGGACATTACAGCAGGGCAGCTGATGCTAGGCCAGACTATTCAACAAGAACAGGCAGATCAGGCCCCAGCCAACAGGCCCTGGCTGTGCTGGATTCAAGATACCCAGCAACGAGAGCATGAGAGCTCAGAGAAGCCCCGGCAAGCCTCTACAGCAATGGAGCAGCAGCAGGTTCTGCTTTTTGCCAGGTTAGGTCCTCATGCTCCCTGTGCTGTGTTGAGAACAAGGTCTGCAGTTTCACCTTCCCAAACTGGCCCTTTTTCCCAAGATGACCAGGTTGATGCTGAGCCCGAATTAAGGACACGGCAGGGAACACCTGGGGTTACTTCTCCACAGATTTTAGCTAGAACATCTCCACTGATACGTTAAAAGCCAAGATGCTATTCTACACTACACTCATGTGATCTCCCCAATTACCATGTGAACATGCATCCATGGGTATACCTGGGTTCTCCTCCCTGTCAGGGAATTTGATCTGGACACCATAGTCCCGGGTGATCTGCTGGATCCGGGATCCTTTGGGGCCCATAATGGAGCGGTGGAACTTTTGTGGGATGGTGCACTCGATTGTCACTTGAGCTTCCTGCGAGAAAGCAGAGTTGCTCTATCGTGATGCAGCCACTTTCACACCAGAATACAGGATGCTTGCACATGGTGAAATCCATAATGGACACGTGAAGACATAAAAGCTGGTGGCAGGGGAAGAACTGACAGTTTCCTAGAATCTTTCTTACTCTCATAGGAGTTAGTGTAGGATTTCTTAACAAAAGCTGTCTCCAACCCATGATGTTAAGGGCTTTAGAGACCAAAGCTCAAGCTTTCTGTGACCCTGAAGGGGAGGAACAATGCGGAGAAAGGAAAAAGATAAGAAAAAAAGAAAGAGAGGGCACAAGTTTGACTGCTGGCTGCTTCCAAAATTCAGTGCTGAGAGGATAGGAAAAGCCAGACAGCAGCCACTGCCGAAGACCCAGCATGGAGAGGCACAAGAAGGCTCCAACCTTTTAATGCCTAGAAGCACACCAAGGAAGAGCCTTCATTTCCACCCCCAAACACCCTGGGGAGTGCAGAGGAGGCAATTCCTTTGTACAGCTTTGTCATTTTGGAGCCAGTAGCTCTTCCCCAGCCTGGGATCTAAAGCCTGCAGGCCCTATGTTGCCGCATGACTCGTTTATATAAAGCTTGGCTGTACACAGGTTCAAGAAGGGCACTGCTGAAGCAACAAAGTGATGAGAACAGCTTTCCTCAGACATACCAGGTCCTCGATGATCTCCTGGATGCGTTTCTTCGCTGCCTCCACACAGTCCTTTGCTCCCTTGAGGGTGACTTTGTCGCTCTGGGTGCCAGAGCGTGGGAAGCTGACCATCACACCACCGTACTCATCAGCGATCTCACGCAGAACTTGTCCTCTCCGGATGACAAAGTGGCGGTGGTGCTTAGGGTCAACCACCATGGAGTCTTCTACCACATTATCCTGCCGATAGATGACAATCAGTCAACCCTGCCTGTTCTGGGGGTAATYGCTAGTTTGTTGTGCTCAATGGCAGTCAGAAAACCCTTACAACTTCACTCCAGCACTGACAGCATGGAGATCTTTCTGAGCTCCTGTAAAGGGCAGCACATGGTTTTAGGACAAGCAGGTCCTCCACACTGACTCATTGGCACCTGCTACAGGTATCGGTAGAAAAAGAGAAGTAGTTCTCACCAGGTTCTTGATGAGGGCCTCCAGCTCCTTCTGTGCCTCCTTGACAGCCTCCTCGGTCCCCATGATGGTGATCAGCTCCTGATCTTTGTCCTCAGAGGTTGGGAAGATGATGCGGGCCCCAGTGTTGTCACGCACCTTACGGATGTTGCCACCGCCTTTACCAATAAGGAACTTGTGGTATTCTGGCTTTGCACGGAGGTCCACAGTATAACTCTTTGTTTGCTGAAAGGAGTCAGATAGCCAGGGGACATGTCAATATACAGAAGATATATGTCCACACCAGTAGTGTGTACAGTGTACCTGCACACACACATACACACTGTTTCAAGAGCAAGGTAGATACAGTCTCATGTCCAAAATCAAAGGTATGATGTCTTAAAGAGAAAATACTACATGAAGACATCTGCAGGGCTGAACGGCTATCTCTGTACTCACCATGACTAGTGAGAATATGAGCAGAAAAGACTTCCCCTGAAGAAGGGTCTGACACTCGCATGAGGCAGCGTAACCATTTGCTGACTGACTGCTGTAAGCCAGGCAGCAGAAGCAGCTGATCAGGAGAACTTGTATATATGTACAAGTTGGAAAGGGGTTTCTTTTGCTAATAAAATCACCAGCTAGTCACAACTCAGGGCAAGGTCCTGTAACCAGGGGCTCTCAAACCCAGGTTCATGCAGTGATATAGAAGAACAGTGACAAGAGCTGGAACTTGGGAGATCAAAAGAAAAAAGAAAAAAAAAGGAAGGGAGATATGCAGGGAAAGCTGTTTCAGGGGAGTGTAGTTACCTAACAGCATTTAAACCCCAGGGGTAGAGGCCCTTTTAATACATTCGCAGCCTGTGGAAAGAAGTGTTAGAGCCATTTCTTCTGCCTGTGGGGGCGGAACTCATTGTCATAGRGATGGAAGCACATTTTTCTTTTAATTGTCCCAATTGTCCTCAAATCCCTCAAAAGATGATGGAGCTGTCTAATTCCAGAGGTTTCCCAGCAGGCAGAAGGGATCATTTCAACCCCAAAAGAGAAAGGGCTGGCCAAAACAATCTGCTTCTTCCCCTAGGACAGGGCTAACCTTCTCCTCTGCCAGGTGCAGCAGCTGTTTCTTGGCTTTCTCCACATCCTGGGCTGGGCCCCGGATGGTCACGGTATCACTGCCAGAGCCCTCTGTGGGGAAGTGAATGTGGACTCCACCACACTCCTCCATGATGGAGCGGATGAAGCGGCCTTTGGCGCCAATGAGGGAATTGTGCAGCTTGGAAGGAATAGAGACCTCCACCTCTGTGATGTTGGCCTAAAAGAGAACAGTGTCAGGCAGTTAGTCAGCTGCACAAATGTGTTTGTCCCCACTCAGCTTACCACGCAACCTCCACACTGCTAGTTTTTATATACAGCTGTAAGAAATACATGACTAGAGAGGTTTGAGACCGGCTGCTGCTGACATACGAGCAGCCAGAGGCAGGCGGGACAACATCACCCCACAGCACAGTTAATTTTAGAAGAATTATATCTCTTCCCCAAGAAAAAACACCACAAATGCAAAACTATTCTCTGATCAAAAGATCACTGCACCTGTATCAAGGAGTCCATCTGGAGGTGCAACAGCTGCTGTCAGCTAGCGCATTACATGGGAGATGGTGGTGGCGTTCAGCGAGCTCAGAGCTCTCAAAAGCCAGTACACAAGTCTGCAAGCACTCAGAGGAACCACTCGCCTAGCTACTGTGGAGAGTCAGTCTTGGGAGATTAGTCTCCCATCAAAAGGCTTTCATCTTAACAACGTAGCTCAGTTCCTTGCTTCGTTCAAGGTGATAAGAGTTGTCCTCGTTAATGCTGAGTGCAAGATATTTTTAGTCCCCTTGATCTCGGCTAAAGCATTGCCTTCCCTAGTTCACAAATGACATTTCAGAGGGACAGCCCTACTTGCATCCTGGAAAGTTGGATAAAGAGACTTCTCTGAAAAAAAGTGCCAGATGACACAGGCCTAAATCACAGCTCTCTGGGCAAGGAGCTACAGACAACTTTTGCTAAGAACTTGGGGTTAAGATTCAAGAATGCACTGAGGTGCGTGTTTTGGTTCCTCCCTGTCCTCCCCCATTACAGCCACTTCTGTGTTTATGCCTTTTAGCAACATTTTCAGGTCCCTTGTCTGCAACAGGGCAGTCATTTCACTTACCAGCTCCTTCTGGATGGCAAGAATTCTGTGGCGAGCAGCTTCGCAGTTTGCTCTCTTGCCTGTGATAACAATTGTCTCCGAGTTGCTGTTCTCTGCTGGGAGATCAATTTTGGTGTTGCTTTCTTCACGGATCTGCCACAAAGAGAAAATTAATTTCAGAGGTGTCCCATGTCAAAAGAAAGCCCTTGGAGGTTACATTTTACCAATGAGCAGGAGACTGCAGTGAGTGGGGATTTAGCTGCAGGCAGAGACCATACTGAGCATGGGAGATAGGAAAGCTATCTCACCTTCTTGATGTTGGCACCTCCTTTCCCTATGATGTTCTTGTGGAATTGTTTGAAGATGGGGACAGAAATAGAAAAGCTGTTTTCAACCTAAGGGAGAAAGGAAAGGAGATTTGAAGATTACAATGTCATGACAAGCCAGGCCCTGCCCCAGGAACTTGATAAATGCAAGCTTTTGACATTAGGCTTAGACCCAAGGCAGTTCTCTGTAGAAGAGACTTGAAATAATGAGCAAAAGTGTGTCCCTTCCCATACTGCCTCCAAATAAGAGGTATTACCCTCTTGCCCCCATCCAGCCAGAACAGTGTGCGCAGTTCCCTCATCTAGAGGTGTTTCAGCCCCAGCTAAGCTATGGTGACAGTAAGCTGTGCTTTATTCCAGGGCTACCCAGGTGTGTAGGACAGAAGAACACACAGAACTCCTCTTACCAGGTCTGCCACCATCTTTTGCATGTACTTGGTGCACTTCTCCACCTCGTTCTTGGGACCTCTAAGTTGGACGATGTCGCTCTTGTGCGCTGGATCTGGGAAGTTGATGATAACCTGCAAGAGGTGGTCGTTTAAAGGCAAACTCAAGCAAATGCAAGAACTGCTGTGTGTCAGACCTGTGCAAAAGCCTGGGATCCTACACATCCTCTGTCCCATTTGGAAAAGTGTAGCCACGTTAGCAGCTTCTGGCCAAGAGAACAGTCTTCTCATGCATATTAGACACAGAGTCACTAAATTTACGACTTCAGCTATAATGAGACTGTTACCAGAGTAGGAAACATCCCGTCCGGGTTCCCCAACCCCATCCCCTTACCTCTGGGAATTTCTCCCGGATTTCCCGGATCCGCTCGCCTTTCTGCCCAATGATGGTCCGGTGGAATTTCTGCTCAATGATTAGGTCCTTGGTGCGTTCATTTTCCTGATGAGGATACAGATTACAGTCGGGTTTTCAGCAGGAGAGCCACAGAGCTTTATGTACCAGTTTGCTGCCTGACAGTTTTACTTGTCAGCAATGTCTGTCTGTTCTCCCCTAGACAAAATTCATTTTAGGTTGACAGAGAAGGGGTATGCAAGGGAATAGAGGAACAGATCTGTGAACAGGAACTTACCTTTGCCAACAGATCCAAGAGCTCAAGGGGTGAGGGGGCACACACTTGCACCAGAAGAGGTCACAAGGAAACACAAGAGCCCTAACTCTGTGGCCTCCCAAGCATCACTCACCATACGGGAAGCGAGTTCCAGCAGCTCTTTTTTGGCCTGTTGGACCCCCTGTGGGTCTCCTTCAATTCTGATCAGGTTGCTCTTCTCATTGTCCGGGGGAATGCGCACAGACACCTTGTAGAGGTCCTTGATTCTGTTAACTTCAGGGGAAGGAACGTGGTGACACAGTCTGCTAGGCCAAGGCTGGCAACAAAGCATCTTGATATCAGTACTCAGAGGTTGTTTAAGCAGTAAGCCAACCTCTGAGAAAACACCAGTGGGCTGGGCTTGAAATAGGGACAGTGCCTCTCCACCTTGGAGTTCAGGGAGAGCAGATCTGTGTTGCACAAGAACCTGCACAAATAAGTACTGTAGCATCTACAGAGCCAAATGCCTGTTTGCCAGAATGAAGCATCAAAAGATCCTCCCTGAACAGCACCACGTTTAGATCAGAAGATGGTCATTCATTTCTGACCCCAAATTCTTTTTGGGGAGAAACTCACTGGCAGATTTCCACTGCCCCTCCAATCTGCTGTTAAAATGTAATTCACGTTAGCCACAGAGCTACTTGAAGGAAAGAAAAATTTAATTCTCCAACCAAGAGAAAACTTCCTCCAGGACATGGCAAAATCATCTCATCACTGTTCAACCTCCCAAGATGCTATCACAAATTAAAGCCACCCCAAGGCCTTACTGACCATTTATCTCCTTGGGCCAGCACTGCTCTAGAAGAACAGATGAAATGTGATGGAGACACCAGCTCTGATGAGTTACAGAACCCTTGCTATTGTCTACTAAATATCGACAGTCCAAGGAAGGATTGCAGTGCTGTTAGAAAGGCACCCTACTTACTGTTAGCTCCGTTCTTGCCAATAAGGTGTCGGTGGAATTTGTGGTCAACGTTGATTTCTGCATAATCCATCCGGTTGATCTGTAAAGAATTGTATAGGGCTAGGTAGGGAAGGCCATCACTTCTCCTGCCTTGTGCCCTGAGTAACTGCCTATTGCCAGTATTGGCACTGCCACTCCAGTTGCCAGCTGCAAACACTCCTCCTACTACTGAGCAGAGTAGAAACACTCATTGAGCTGAGAGTACCCTGTCTGTGAAACATTTAAAGGGATTTTTTGCATCCCTAGCTATGACTGAAAGAGAATTCTCCCTTCTCTGCAGCAAAAGATTTAAGACCTGGTGGTGCTGATTTTTAAGAAAGCTATGGACAAGTTTTGTAACTGAGTGTTTCACTCATCTGCCACACAACTTGCTTCCAGTAATCATGCAGATGTGATACATGTGTCATCATCCCTGCTCTATTGCCCCTTCTCCCCCTACATTCCTCTTATGTACTGGAAGTAGTAACACCAACTTACCAGATCCTTGACCATGACTTCAATCTGTTCCTGAGCCACATTCACATCTTCTGTAGGTCCTTCCAAGGTGATTTTATCCTCTCCTTCAGTGAATTCGATGTGAACCTTTAGACAAGGCAAGGAATTCAGTAAGACTTTTGCAAGACAGGTCAGTGCTGTTAACCAGGCCTACACTACTCATCTCTGCTACTAGGAGATGGTTTCTTTCCCACACAGTACACAATCACGCCTGTGTTTTCAGAAAGAGGTAACTTACAATTCTGGCCATACAACAGTGTCCAGAGCCCAAGGCTCTAGTTCTGTCCTGGAGTCTGCAAGGGCTTTGGAGAAACTAGTCACATGACCTTTCTCCAGATATCATGTAACTCACAGTGAGAAGCCTAGCCAAATTCAACATTTGCAGGTCCACTACTACATCAGTTCTCAAACTAGTATCATATAAAGCTTCTTTTGGAGGGCTCAACCCATCAGCGTAACTCAGAGTGAGTAGTGTTTGTAGCAGGAAAGAGAGGATCTCTTAATATTAAGATCTGTGTCACTCCCTCCCTGGTTTCTCCCATGCTAGAACACATTTATCCCTTCTGCAAAGAGTGATACAAGCTAAACCACATCTTACAGCAGAGAGCGCTAAGCTAACCAGCTCATCCATACCTTTGGCATCTGCTGAGTTATTTTGGCCAGGTTTTGTCCTTTCTTTCCAATAATGAAACGATGAAGCCAAGAGGGGGCAGAGACCGAGGAGACGGTAAAACTGTTGGCCTGAGACAGAAGAGAGAAACTGTATGATGGACAGACTGGAAGAGGTCTTCACATAAGTTCAGTTTCAATTTCTCTCTACACTGGCAACCTCAGTATTGGTTTCAGCTAAGCAGCATCTCTAACAGCCCAGCAGAGACCCCCCCACACACTTGCCAGTGCTAAAGGATACACCTTTATGCAACTTTTTAAGAAGGCCTACTCCATCTTACCAGTACCTTTGCATAGACTTCGGTCAATGCTTGCCCAAGCTTTTCAGGCTCGCCACGCAGTATCACCGTCTCCGAGCTGCTGTCAGTGGGTGGGATCTCGACCGAGACTCCAGTTTTCTCCAAGATCTCCTGCAGGGAATTCCCCTTGGGGCCGATGACATACTTGTGCTGGGACTTCTTCACCTCCACTGCAATGGTGGTAGTCTTCTTTTTCTGTAGGGGCAGAGGCACTAGGGCATCAATCAAAAGGGGGCTGAGAAGGGCAGGAGTGAAAGGAAGGGGCAGCCACCAGATGCAGTGAAACTCTGCATCCAGCAAAGAGCAAAGCAAAGGTGAGCACACTCGATCCGAAGAGCCCTAGCATGATTTGGGTCACTGCCCACAGAAAGCCTTGTGCTCACAGGTTCACAGGTACAGMTTGTACTCAGTGGCAAACTTTCTGGGACACTACACGGAGGAGACCACATACACACGCATTCTTGCACAACAGGGCTCAACACCCAGCTGTCCCCCAGGCAGTACTGTAATGCAACACCATGTAGGCTACCTGGCTATAAGCCGATTATCTCTGTTGAAATCCAGACCAGTACAAATACAGTCCTAACCATGGGGAAGAACAGCCCAGCAACCCACAAGGATATTCACAGCAGTGTTGACTGTGGAGAATCAATACGTGAAATTCATTCTTCAGCAACTTTTACTTATTGTAGCAACTTTGACAATATCTGCAGGCCACCATTGCAGACTTCACACTTCATTGCCCAGTAACACCTTTGTGAACAAGAGCCAAGGGAGCTCTTTGTGGTCTGCTGATTCGCAGGACACAGAAAAGCAAAACATCTGTCACCTCCCTGGTAGCATGACCCCAAGTCCCACTCTTCTGGGGAAGGACGTGGCAAGACCCAAGGCCGTGTGCTGCAAGGGCTGCAGAGCCAGAGCTGACATGAGAAGGATGCAATGGAGAGATGCACAAGTAGAACAAGWAGGGAAGAGGGAATATGAGCATGTGGAGGGAAGATGGCAGGGGGTTTTACGGACTATCCATACCTTCTCCTCATAGATCTTCTTAACACGAGCCACGGCCTGGGCTAGCTGCTCCTTTTCTCCTGTGAAGACTATCTCCGTCTTGTTGACGCTGGGCGGGGGAATGTTGATGCGTGTCCCTGTGTCCTGCATAAGTTCGCTCACCAGCTTGTTGTAAGGGCCAGCAATGAAGGGGTGGTACACTTTCTCCACATCCAGTCGCTCCACGGCACGCTTATCCTGGAAGAGCCCAAAACAGACCTCTGTGGGTACTGTCCTCCACGAAACAGTCTCTGCCAGACACAACTAAGTTCCCAGTGCTATCCTCCTCGACACTCTGTCCCAAGCACCCTTTGCAGTCTGCAGGCTGGTAGATCTCCACCCATTTCAATCCACAAATCCTGCTGTTGCTACTGTTGTTACTGTTGTTATATGGCATTCATCTCTAACATCCTGCCTTATCTCACCTGGCACCAAATATGGTCATTTTCAAACATGAAAAACACTTATCTGGCTTCAGGGATGGACAGAATGGAGAACCAGAAGTTACAAAACCTGGCAAAGGTGCTCATACAGGCAGTGGCACCATACGTGTCTTTGTTCAGACTAACATGCTAGCCGCTGAATGTGCCCAGGGTGGCTACAAACACCTAATACACTGTGGAGAAGAAAAACGCCTCTCCAGCTAACGTCACGAGAGAGATCACAGTGCTCAAGTACCTGCTCAGCCGAGATCAGCAGGATCTCGTGTCGGGCTTTCTCAATCCCTTCTTTAGTGCCGGTGATCTTGATCTGATTGCTGGGGTCATCCGGGCGGGGAATCTGGATTTTGGTTGCAGTTTTGAGCTCCAGGTCCTGCAGCTTCTCGCCGTTCTTTCCAATGACAAAGCGGTGGTGTTCCTTGGGAATGGCAACTGTCGCTGAAGCCTGCAACACAGAAACCAAGCATCTGTGAGAACCTTCGTCCGCACTGGTAGATCCACAGGGACAGAGCCAGGGAAACCAAGTTAGATGCTGCTTGGCAGTACCCCTGAGGAGCAAGAACAATCCCTTCCAACCACATTCAGTCTGAGGACTGCCACTGTACCAGAATAGTTGGCCTACAGCGCCTATATGCCAGGAGTCTAAAATCCACCTTTCCCCCCAAATCCTTTGGTYTGCTTGAGACACAGGAATAGCTCCCTGAATTAGCAAAGGCTTTCAGGCATAGATGAAGAGGTGCCAGTCACCCAGCACAAGCCACAGAAGCAACACCAGACAGCAACTGAGAGGGTGGCTCAAGGATGGAGTTTATCCAAACTCCAGCATCTGCTGCTAAGCCTACAGAGAGCAAGACGCATGGTCCGATGCCTAGGAAACAGAAATTCAACACCAGAAACCCATTCCAGCAGGCAGACAGCTAAAAGGTACTTACTGCTATTCACTGGAAGATGTCTTCAGTGTGACATATGCTGCTCCTGGGAGCAGTTCTAGAAGGCCCCTCTTAGAAAAGGGGTCCTAAGAGCTTCTCTCAATCTACCATTAAAGGGCTGTTTTGTAACAGGGATTATGGACTTCTTCCCTTCTTGTTGTGTGAGTTTTTACTAGCTTGGTAGCTTTTGATTGCTGCCATGCTCTTTATGCCTGTGAACATGTAACTACGAAGAGTAATTAGACACAAAATTCAAACTACACTGGAAGAATCATGAAAAAGATCATTTGGTCTTCATCTCTATCTCTTTCTACTGAAGCCAGCCAAGCCTAGGAGAAGTTGAGAATACAGACACACCTTTCAGACCTGGGGCCAGGGCAGTAGGAGGTGTATTTGGGGACACTGGGTCATGAATCTACGGTAGTACAACCTGAAGTATTTTTCCAGATGCACATTATTTAGGGTTTGTCCCGTTCTCTTCCCTCTGGCAGGGTATGACACATGGGCTGAACAGCACTGAAGCAGATACTGTATTAACTATTGCATTAACTACCTTTGACATTACACCTTAATGCACCCTACGAGAACTGGTTGTCATAYATCCCAACAAGAAATACCATCTTGATTATGAACTCAAGAATCAGAAGGCGAGATATCAAAACCTACACAGCTGAAAGGACAAGCAACCGAAACAACGGGGCTCTGGCTCCCTACCAGTGTGGCTCAAGTTACACAATCCAGAACCCTGATATGAAGCTTTCAGCCGTATCTCCTCTTTCCTCCCTTTTCTTCCTTCTTCCACCCCTCTACATTCTTCTCTGTAGGAGTTCAGAGAAGGCACAGTCCCATTCTCACAAACTACTAGCTTTGTGTGAGGGGCCTGCACCCCCTCCAGCAGCAGCACCTTAGCACAAAGTCACTGTTTGCAATTCAAGTGTTCAGAGACTGCAGACTCCACCCTTCATGCAACACCATGGCCTGTAATTAGCTTTGAACCCTATTTTAAGCCTCATCTCCATTCCAAATTGCCAATTGTGTGCTTTGAAAATATAAGGCAAAGCTGAATTAGTCATCTAATAACACCTCTTCATCTTATAAGCACACACACCCAAGGGTCTCAAAGCATCCGCGAATCTTGGGGAAGAGCAAAGACAAAGTGAGAGACAGTTAGATGTCCTCACCTGAGTCTGCAGCCGAGCGACAATCTCCTTCCGAGCCTTCATGACTGCTTCCAGCTTGCCAGAGACCATGATTGAAAGGCCCTGGTCCTTTGCGAGAGACAGCTCCAGGTGAGCTCCTGTCTTCTGCATGATGTCTAGGCAGATCTTGGCCTGCTCGCCTTCTCCAAACTGGTTCATGTCCTTGTATTTCCTCTCCTCCAGTGGCACATGAAACACCTGCTCAGCCACAGCATAGATTAAAAAAAGGACGCAACAAGCAGTCAGTATGCTTTTGAATACTATAGCATCTCCTTCCGTCTTCACCATACTGGACTAGCAATTCCCAGGCTTGCGCAACCCACCAGCCTTTCCAGTGGAGTAACCAGTGCTTCCTGGGGCAAGTGTGAGAACGCTGCAGCAGGCAGACTGTCCCACTCTTTAGGTGTCTTCCTAAAGCGCACCTTGCACAGGCAGGCAAAAGTGCTAAGCTATGGGGAGAACACTAACGGATTAGCATTCACTGCTTGAACTCTGCAATCCTCCCTTCAGGCCTGCGCCAGCTCTTTGTGGAGTAGGCATAGAGAGTGTCTTCTGGACTGTTTCCTAGCACATCCTTTTCCCTTCACACTGGTCCTAGCTCCCACCTGTAGTCTTCCTCATGCCCAGCAGGGATATACTGCAGAGAGGCTGCCAATCTGACACACTAAGGATTTCACATGGGGGAAAAGCTTCACTTCATCTACATTCTGTGGGGAGGAAAAGAGGGAAGATAAGACACTTGCTCCCACCAACCTGAGTGATGACGGAAGCCTTTATTGGTCGAATTTTGCACCAGGGCCCAGCAGGTTCCTGGGCAGCTTCCAAACATGGTGCTTTCTCAGGGAGCGGAGGGAAGGCTTCCTTGTAGGTTGGAGGATCATTCTCTTCTTCAGAGTTTAAAGCTGTAACTAGGATGAAGCAAACAGGGTAGTAAGATGCTCTCCAGGCAGAAATGCCCCTATTCATAGGCAGTGTAAGTGTATTTAGGCATGACTAACAGGGGAGAGCAAATGACTTGTGCATTACTATTCTTCCTATTACAGTTATGCTTGTGGAGCAGCCAGGTCTGGAGCACAACTGACCTAAGTACAGCACGGGCTGCAGCAGACAACCCCTGCCCAACTGGTCTTGTCCGAGCAAGCATGATGGGTGCAGGAAGAGGGGGATGTGCAAGTGAACAGTGGCAGCAAACAGCATATTACTGCCAAATCTGCAAAAAGGGGCTTAATTAGGGGAAAACAGGCTAAGCAGAAAGAAGTAAAAGGAATGGAGCAAGGCTGCAAATCAGAAGATCAGACAAAAACCTGCCCAGGAGGAAGGCAGGGAGAAGCACTATAGCTAGGACAAACTGCAGGGAAAGCCTGGATGGGGACTGTATGTTTGACTCAGTTGTGCACTGGGCCATGCCAAGCAGGCCAGCTCGCTGCTGGAAGATGGGTGCAGAAACCCATCAGTAAGTCAGTTAATACAGTTATACCAACTTCCATCAGCACCTGAGTGAGCAAAGGAAGGAAGTGACTGATCCCATGAGGCTCCTTTGCAGCCCAGAGCCCCACTCTTGCATGTATCCTGTCGCACAGCCAACAGCGTCGCTTGTCAGAGCTCTCTGGAGATCTAAGGTTTGCCTCCTCGTGGCTCTGCACTGTGCAGGGTAGGACAAAGCGTCGCCACTGTTCTGCTGCTGGTGGAAAGCCAGAGTTTGGTGGGCCACCAAACTGGGAACGGAGAATTCAATTTCTGCAAACTTGTGGGGAATCGGGTGCACAGAGCGAGCTTAGGCAGCAGCAGGGACCTTGTCCGAGTAGTCTGTGTTGAGACACATGTGACAGGGACTCGACCGCGATTTCTCACCTTTCACCTGCTGCTGAGCCAGGCCGCTGCGGTGTTCAGCGAAGCTCTCCTGGGTCAAAACTGCCACGGAGCTCATTGTCGACTTCCCACCCACACACAATCCGGGTATGCCACTGGAAGAGACGCAGGAGGCAGCACCATTACCGACCCCATTCCAGAGGCAGAAAAATTACTCCAGGAAGACAAACTGTTATTAAACACTCTTCCAGTCAAGCCCTGGTAATGGGTCCACAGCCCCACGTCAGCTCACTGCACTGGATGGGAGCCCGGGGGGGGGATACTTCCCCACAGCACAGTGTGCACCAAAACCAGAGCTCCTCATTCAGAAGGGAGGGGATGTGCAACCTAAGAAGGTCACTGGCAAGGGGGAGAACAGAAGTTGCTAAAGCATACTCCCATTAATCTATCCATTGATTGAAGGTGTATAATTTTTAAACGAGTATCTGAAGGTCTGGACAGACAGCCCAAGACCACTACGTAACCCCTCCCAGCTTCCCCCCACCCCCCAAAAAAACCCATACGGGCCCAGGATGTGGCCTCTTCCTAAAGAAAACTCATTTAGGTGTCTGAACTCCCACTGATTGGTGATACACTCAGAAAACCTGTTTGATAAGCAAACAGCCCAGCAACAACAGGATCTTTGGCACCTCCAGAATAGGAACTTACCAGCTAAATGGTCAGTAGCCAGAGAGTCCGTCCTGTAAGCTGCCCGTCTGTCAGCCTGCCAGCTTTCGCTTTATAGAAAAAGAAGAAAAAAAGAAAAGCATATTTATGTGATTGCTCCAAGACAACAGGAAAAAATGACACCTCCTTTACTGTAACTTTCAAGAGAGCACTGTCTGTACCATGCTTTAAACTTGCATCCTATCCAAAAAACTCTCATATTGAATCACATCTCACTCTACTTCACCTGTCATGTTTTACTACAGTTACAGGCGACACCACCATCTACTTAAACCTCACAACAGGAAGCCTGAGGTAGCTACTCCTGCGTCACCCTGGCTACAAGAGCAGCCATCCTGCATCAGACAAAAATACAGTCGATCAGTAACAGATGTGCGAGATAGATGTGAAATTTCAGGGTTGCAAGCAACACCATCAGCATCCAGTCAGAGGAGACTAACAACCTGAAAATCTGCCAACAGCACTGCCATCAGTCAGAAGTTAGGAATGTAGTTTAGTGGAGCTTGGGTGAATCAATGCAGACTTCCTCACAAACCAAGGCAAACACGCAGGGCTCTCCACACACAGCTGCTGGCCAGTCTACCTCTTCATTTTTTATTGTTATAAGATCATGCACCAGGCACTGAACTCCGTCTCCAGGCCTAAGTCTGCAAGTCGGAAGGAAAAAAACCACACTGGTTTACATGGACTGTTTCAAAGACATCCACAAGACAGGACCAGGAAAAAAATAGCCTGTTGTTAAGAACTTTATATCCACTGAACCTGGGTCTGCAGCGCCACTGAAAGATTGTTTAGGAACACAAGTCAAAAATTTAAAAGCCACTACAGTACACACTCTGCCAGATGTGCCACAGCTCCTTCTCTCCCCCAAACTGCTTATATATGCTGCTGTAGGGCTGGCAATCTCCTAAAATACAGTGCCTCTCTCTGCTCATGGGACAAAAGGTCCATCTCCTACACCAGCCCTGCGGTGCCACTCAGAGCGTCTTCTGAACAAGTCCTCTACCACCACAGTTGAACTCAGATGCTCTTCAGTAAACTGATAGTTACCATTTCTGGCCTTGCCAAAGTGTCAGAAAAGCCTCCCCAAATGCACGTGGTCTCTAACGCAGAGAGGTGACAGCACGTTTCATCGTGACGCAGCAAGAGAAGGTGACATGCAGGAGGAGAGGAGAGAGAAGAACGCGGACAGCAGTATCACAGCTGAGCTGTACAGGCCTGATTTGCACCTCAGTGAAGGCCACGTGGACTATGTCCATCTATTTCAACGTGTCTTGTATCAGGCACGAGATGAAATCACGTGCACTACCAAAGCAACGGAGCTAATGTTACAATTAACCCTCTGAAAATCCTCTACTCCAAGGGGACAGCTACCAGCACAGCACTTTTGTCTGAAGCAGAGCTTTTGCAGCCCGCAGAGGTCCTGCCAGGCACGTGCCGGTATACATGAAAGGGCGGCTAATAATCTAACCTTGGAGAAATCTTGAGTTCTCCTTGCCGCTGAGATGCCCGTGGTTGCACTGAGGATTACACCACCACACTGATCAAGCCGCCACAGAAGCGAGGAAAGGGTGTTTAGCTGCACTGCACCCGTCCCCGACTTTTTGGGAAAGGCCTGCAGACTCAGCTATCGGCTCCACTCCAGCCCGTTGTGTTATCATCGAGGATGCCGCCACCTCACGGCAAGCCGCAAACGAGGGCAGGAGGCAGAAGCGTCCCAGACACCAGCAGCAGCTGCCAAGGTCTGGCTAAAGCCTTGCTAAGGGCATGGATGTGCTCATAGCTCATTTTTCAGGAAAGCACCGCCTGGCTCAGTCTGCATGTGCTCTCCTCCTCGGCGGTGGAGGTGAAGGATGAGAAGTCAGTGCGCTATAGCCCAATATAGCGCCTGCCCGAGAGCCATAACCTCAAAGCACAGCTGTTGGTTTCGCCATGTCCACGCCAGCTGCAGAGATCTGCCTCGCAGTCTACACCAGAGAAGAGCTAGACATTCAAAGAGAAATGTAAGAGCAGGGTTTATCCGTGTGAACTTCTGCTTCACCACCCATACAGCAAGCAAAAAACAAATGCTATTAAGCTCCAGTAACCCCAAACATATGGTATACTGCAGGCCTCAGGAGTTCATGTCTGGCCAAAATCTGAAGCGGCCATCGGAACGGTATTTCAAATATAACATGAAAACCAGCAGCTTTGGCACTGCATCCARAGCCTACAACTCCTCGCCTTCCCACTTTTCTTTTCGAAACTAAGGTTACAGCTACATCACGTTAGCATGCGGCTTACTGGGTCAACAGGTTTTAAGCTGCCGAGCRGTCTGCAGGGCTGGCTTTGTGCACCAAAAGAAGTTTCAGAAGTTTACTGCGCACTTCTTAAAATAAAGAGAATGAAATCATCCCAAAGATAGCCTTTAGCAAGGGCCAGACTTAACCACAAGGGAAACAGTTGCGTGAAAAGAAACAAACGCAAAGCCGTGAGCTGTATCAGCAGGACAAGCGGCACTTGCGGATAGGATCAGCAAGCTACGCGCTACTGAAGTCTGCATTAAAGCACAACGCTAATATCTTGTTAATAACTAGAATCGGATGCAACCAGAACTCGCCCAAAGCGACACAAAAATCCTCGCTTTCTAGAAACGGGATGGCTCGCCGAGAAGCGGCTTGGCAGCCGGAAACCAGCTTTATTGAGCAGGGGAGATCGGGGAGGGCGGGC
>NW_020450706.1:303431-304636 GCF_003343035.1 Apteryx rowi
TATGGACGCGCGCATAAAGTCAGGGGCTGGGCGAAACGCGGGGGGAGGGAGGCGAACGAGCACGGCGGCACGTGGGGAAATTTAATCAGCTCGTCAGCGGGCCGGGGAGAGCCGGGAGCGCTGCAAGGCGCCCCGGGCCGGCCGCGGAGATCAAATTAGACGTGAGTTTGCAACGCGATACAGTGGCGGGGGGGCAGCGCAGCGCAGCTTTCCGGGTGGCGAAGCGAGAGCAACCGCGCCAGGGGAACGGCAGAACGGCGTCCTGGCCTCGGCCTCCAGCGGGAGGCCCGACCCGCCGGGCCGGCGAGCGCGCGAAGCCCGGCTGGCGCAAGGGACGCGGTCAGCAGGGCCAGCGAGCGCCGAACGGAGCAAGCGGGTGCCCCGGAGCGGTGTGCTCACTCGGGGCTGCAGGCGGGAGCGACAGCAGGCTGCTGCCCCAGAGCGTCCCGATCCCCAGCAGAAATGTGCGTAGGGATCGGCGGCCAAGGCTCGTCCGAAAGTCCAGCACGAGCGTTTTCACGTTGCATGCACACGCGCCTGCCGCTGGTACCATCCAGAGAAGCAGGCCCGGGCTGGGGCACGTTGGTGCCTGTCGTTGACAGCGGCCTCACCGCGCTCCTGTGGAAAAAACCAAGCACCCAAGGCCTGGCCCCGCACGCCTCTTATCACAAACTGAGCAAAATAGGTTGATTTGACCAATCCCCGCTACTTAATAAAAGGTTATTCACCTTGGGCATTTTGCAAGGCTGATCTGGCACTGGACAAGTGCCCGAGACAGACCATTTTGGTTCAGGCCTCCAGACGGCTCAGTACTACGTGGAGCCTCCCCATGATGCCCCGGTTCCACTCGGATCCTCACTGCTGCTCTTGTCCTCTTCCCTGGAGGAGAGCGGCAACCCTCTCCAGCGCACGCCCGTCCAGATGTCCCCCTCTGCGCTGCCTTCCCCCCCCCCGCTCCCCCGAGCCGTTCACCGGGCGGACGTGGAGGATCAGCCTGACCGTTAGCTCGACGGCGCTTCCAGCCTGGGGTGGGTCTCCGGACCACGCTAGCCAACGCCGGGGCGTCCTTAGTACCCGGTGTGGCTGCGCAAGGGTCGCCGCGGGCCCGAGCGGTCACGTCGGCACCCGGCCCGGGTAGCACCTCGGTGACGGGGCTGGCGGCGCCCTCCGAGCCCTAACCGCGAAGGGCCCCGCCGGGGGGGCGG
>NW_020450706.1:305427-319942 GCF_003343035.1 Apteryx rowi
CCCCCCGCGCCGCCCCGGGCGCCACCTCGACCCGCTCACCGGAGCGGGAGATCGCCGACGTCGCTGCGCTTGGGCTCCGTTCAGGCTCAGTGAGCTCAACCGGCTCACGGGGGCTCCGGCGAGTCCTCAAACCGCAGCTGACAGGTGGCGAGCAGCGAAAAACCTGCGGTTTCTGCCGGGCCCCCGCACTCCGGGGGGGAAGGCGAAAGCTGGGGCTTAAGGCCGAGGAGGCTCAAGCCTCCTCCTGGTGCACAGTCCGCATCGAAGAAGGAGTTACCTGATGCTGGGTTGCAGATAGCAGAAAGGGCAGGCTAAGAGGAGGATTAAAAAAATCCCCTACAAAAAAACCCCCTCTCCTTATCCTGATCTATAAATTGGAAAGGGGGAAGAGCAAAGGAGGGAAAACGCAAGCCAGCAAGCCCAGCACCCTCTCTTCCCGGGGAGAGGATGTTTATTAGAGTTTGTGCGATATAGATGTTTTTAATTATTAGGCCGGCACCCTCAGGGAATGGAAGAGAAAAAAAAAAAAAAAAAATCACATCAGTGTAAAAGTACGTGGAATTTGAACCGATTCTTGCATTAGTATCGTCTCTGCCCATTTTCCTACATAAAATTAGTTTTCCTCATCATTCATAACTCGCATTTAGTGAGTGATTTGCTCATTCATGCCCTGCTCTCTCCTAGACGCTGGCAAACTAAACGCAAGAACCTGCTTTGTAGAGCTCTGACCGCAGAAATTTGAGGTCTCTGCAATAACTGCTTTTGATTACACGCAGTAATTTTTAGAGATATTCAGGTGATGTATTTATGGAAACACGGATGGTATTTAGCCTTAGGTAAAATTATGATTACTTATTATTATTGAACAAGAGTAGATTTCTCTGTTTTTCCTGTGGCTGGGAGGACATCATTAAAGTACTTGAACTCTTTGACACGAAAACAGTTTATCACGGTGGATAAAAATGTACCTGTGGGTGAAACTGGGAAGTATTTTAAATGGAGAAGGAGAGCAGTAGTCAAGAGTTGACACCCTGCCCAGGCACCAAGATGATGCATCTTCTCTCTCCCTCCCAGTYGCACAAGTTTGTTGGTCTCTACAAAGCCGGAGCGATGCTGCACTAACCATCATCCCAGAAGCAAGCAACCACTGCTGCCGTGTCATATATGCTCTAAGACCTGGCTGAGGCTCCTCTGACAAAAAAATTAAAGAATTGTCTAGGCTGTGGCTGCCAGCGGTACCTGAGAAGATACAGATGAGCACGCTGGTGCCTACTGAGCCAGAGATCCTTCTTGGCACGTGTGAAAGCAGAGCTGCAGGGTACCCAGGCGAACTGCAGCACCTGTAGACTTTGGACCCCTCTGCACCCGGGCAGCAGCTGCAGGGGGGGATGGACGGGGGGTTGTAATTTGGGACTTGGATCTTAGCGCTGTCCAAACCTCGCTCTAGGTGCCTGATGCTTTTCTGGTGCTTTCCCTCCCTGCTGTTTATTCCCCCAGCGCAAGGCAGGCAGCCTCCTTTCAAAGCTCTAACCTCGCTGCACCCAATTAACTCCTGCGCGGGGAGGAACCGCCGCTCTCCGTGCCGGGGGACCTGGGGAGCATCGGAAACCCCAGCCCAGAGCATCTGCCCGAAACGCCACCACCTTTCTCCCCAAACTCCACCTCATTACCTGGCTCAGCAGGGCCCTCTGCAGGGACGTGCCTCTGGGACAACCCCACGTCCCGCTCCGGGGCGCAGCGTTGCTACAGCCGCTGCGCACGGGCGTTGCTAGGACATTGTGGGTTTCTGGCTTTTATGATAGTTTCCACAGCCCTTGAAGAGGGAATCCTCCTCGCCTGTTTCCGTAGCTCTTCCTTTGCTTGCAGCTGGAAGCGGTGAGAAGGACGCCTGCCGGGCTCAGAAGTTTCTCGAAGGCCTAGTGCAGCTCACTGCATGCCACCCTCGAACAGCGATTTCTGCTGGGGGAAACCTGCCACGGGCTGTTCTCCACCGAGGAAAAAACGTCTTCCCCGGAGGAAAGGGGTAAAGGGGAGGACAGCCCGCCTCTCCTCCCACACTCACCAAGTATGGAAACACACTGTGAGAGCATAAAAACACATTTTAGGGGCTGCTAGGAGGCCTATTTCAACCTGCCGCTCCTCCTGCCTGCGCAGCACTGACCATCCACGTCCCACTCCGTCCCTCTTCTCCGACAAGGCAACGGCGGGTGTGGGCAGAGAGGGGTCTGGAGAGGCTGCTCAGTGCCTGGTCTGGCAACTCGCTCACAACGAGAGCGGTCACACATCCAAAATAATAAAACAAAACGGATGCTTGTCATGGAGATGCGTGTAAAACACATCCAGGCATGAGTGTTTGGTAGCTGAGGAAAAGGGAGACAGAAGAGGGTACCAAACCCCTCGACAAACATTCACGTGCCCTTCTTCCAGCATCCTGTATTTTGGCTGTGCCAGGACAGACCCTGGTTTCACGACTTGGAAAAGGGAACCTCTTGGAAAGAGCACCAATGCACCAAAATGCGATAGGAAAGGTGAAGGCCGGGGTAATGCTCAGCTCCCACAGCTTATTGAACCACCAGATCACATCACTGGGCTGAAGGAGGACACAGGAACGGGACCGGCAACAATATAAAACTCAAACGGAGAGAAACTTAGCACTGAACAGGTTTGGGGTTTGTTTTCTGGAACACACGACCGACAGCCCGAAAGCACAGGTTGAAGGATTAAGCAGCTTTCCCTAATCACACCACCCCAGGACTCCTGGGGAGGGAAGAGGAAACTCCGCTCCGTGAACCACTGCAGCAAAGATCACAAAAAGGTTGGCCTTTGCTGGCACATTCACCCTCGGCTGAGCTGGGATTTTGCAAAGGGTTTCTTCTAGCCTGTTCTTACTTTCTGTTGTTATAAGAGATCCCTATTTTTCCTGCCAGAAATGGCAAGCCTTATTTGGAAAGCAACCCGAGTACGCTTTAGAGTGTGTGCTGTGACTTTACTTCCTGTTATATATAACTCCAGATTTCTAAACCAGAACAAATAAGCACCCTTTTTGTCCTCTAGGTGCTTATCCCACAGACTAAAGTCACGGAACAACACAAACCACCCCCGAAAATATCTGTTGCAGCACATCTCTCACCAATGGCATGAGAGAAGGAGGTGGTGGTGGGGGAAAGCGCTTCGGATCAGATGCAACAAAAGGGGAAGAGGATTCAGGGTGAAGGGCACTCGCGAGCCAGAGAGTACTCGAGTTCTCAGCCAAGGAAAGCAAGATATGCCTCTTGGCTCTGAAGCTATCACTATGGCTTGCCAGGGGATCTTCCAATAGAGTATTTTTTTATTTCTACAGGAAAGCCTTTCTCAAATTGGAGTTAAGGATCAGATTATAGGGATCATTCTGTTAAGAGAATGAAAAGAAGTGATCGTAAAAGTGGCTGAAAGTGGGCCCACATCCCATATGTCTTGGTGGCTTTCAGACCAGATTGGCTTCGTTTCCTACGAGGAAGGAAACTTCCAGAGACGTGCAAGTTGGGCACCTCTCTTCCCCATTCACATATTATTACTAGTAAGAAAAGATTCTGTAGGCCAAATTCTCCCCCCCCCCCCCATTACGCTTACACAACCCCACAATCTTCACGCACCCGCTGCAAATACCCGAGCGGAGAACTGCCGGTAGAAAGAGAAAAGCCCACCAGAGCCCGTACACTAATGCCAACTCCAAGTATTTAGCTATGTTGCGAACAAGGGGAGAGGTGCAGAAGGAAGATGTGCAACTGCACGTTTGTCTCACGTAACCCAGGCAGCAGAAATAAGGGGTCCCGGGGGAGCGAGACACCATTTGCCTCGCTCTCCTGGTAAACCTCTGCTGCTGATAGAGGACAAGCCTCTTGCACCAGCAGGGCAGCTGACCGGAGCCTGAAGGAAGGTGACTAACCTCAGCAGGCCTCTCAGGTTGAAGCGGTTGTTTAAGACTTATGTTTTTCCTGGGCACTCTGACAATAAAATTATGCAACTATCAGCCAGCAACCAATGCATGCGCTGCCCTTCAGAGGCTATCGCAGGGCGCTGCGTGAAGTGGGGCAATCGAAACAGATAGGAAGAACAGGAGCGACTTACTGGTCTGGACGGGGTTCTACCGTGAGCAAGTAGCACCAAGCCTTACGACGGCAGAGAGCGGAAAAGCAGCTAGTTAAGGGGTAAACATGCATGTTTTACACCGGGATACTGTGAAGAAACCAGGTTTAGTGGTTAATGCAGACCAACAAGTCAAGAGGTGGGAGCTCCTCTCTTAGTTTTGCTGGTGATTCGCTGCATTGACCAAGGAAATTCTCTTGAATTCTCTCAGCTTCCCTAGCTGTACACACGCAATGGTCTTGACTGACTTTGCGAACTTCTTATTTCATTTCAGGTTGTTCAGAACGCTGTGATCCTTGGAGGCCAGGTGCTATGGCAAGACAAATACCATTTCAGAGATGACAAAGAAAGTCAACGGACAATTTAATAAAATCAATCTAAAAGCAAAACACAAGGAGGACACAGAGGACAGGTCAGAGGCAGTCCTGCCACTTACATTGAGAGAAAAACTTGATTATGATTTTGCATGAGCTTGACTTTTAGGAGAAGTTCAGATTGCAAATAACCAAGAAAAAAAAATGGAATGAGATGTAAATAGAAATATTACATTCAGACTGAGAACGACTGAGGCGAATTTTCTGCCTATATTTCAGAGGTGGTTACAGGCAAGTTAGGAAATCGAAGAGCTTGTCAGACTAGGGGAAAGTTCAGGTCTTCTGCCTTTTGGAGCCAAAAAACACTTTAAGATGAATACTTTTTAAACATGAGGGGCAAAGTGAAATAAAGTATCTTCCTGTGGTGTGTTACATGTTTACAGTGAAGTGAAACACTGACTTGAGTCAAGAATGGGAAAAGATTCAGAAAACGAGCTCCCCAATATATCATTTGGGAAACTAATAGCATAGAGCGGCAGGGTATGTGTGTGTGCGTGAAATCACAGAAATTCAGGATATCTGACACGTGTGCTTTTTTAGAATCACAAAATAATTCAGACTGGAAGGGATCCCTGGGATCCGAATCCAACCTCCTGCTCCAAGCAGGATCAGCAATGAGATCAGACCAGGGTGCGCAGGGCTTACCCAGGCAGGTCTTGAAAACCTCCAAAGAGGCACAGGCTCTTTGGGCAACCTGTTCCAATGCCTGACTATCCTAAAGGTGGAAAAGTTTTTCTTCCAGTTGGAACTGCTCGTTTTGGCTGTTTTATGCTGATCCCAACATGCTTTTTCATTTAATTACCACACTGTGTGCTCATCTTACACAGGTGCCTTCAGAGTGGTGCTGCAGCACTGTTCTTCTCTGCTCAACCAGCACTGCAGAAAAGAAAAAAAAAAAAAAAAATCTCCCACCAATAATTAGCCAAAAGCTATATTTCAAAGGCTGTTTGGATACCTGCAGTTAAATATCACAGTCACCCAAGAAGCGAGGATTAGGAGATATCACAGAACAAAGCATGCACTATTTCCTTTCTGTTCTTCAAAAGGAAACTTTCACTTCACCCTCCTTTGGCTGCTGGGTTGGATTCTTTTGTTTACCTTTTCGGTGTCTCTTGTTCCCTCTCCCTTGGCAATTGCAATTTAAARTGAACATGTGGCTTAAAAAAAAAAAAAAAGATGCTGCCAGCAGCTCTCATGCACCACGTATTGCATAGTTTGGAAATACAAGAGACATGCAAGCCCTGAACTTGCCTTTTTTTGCATTACCTGTCATATATTTCGGAAATCAAAAGCTTACCCTGTCCCTTAGCTTAAATCTGCCACTGTGCTCCCTGATACACTCCTACAGGTATTCTTAGGCTGACGTTTTGCAGGGCAGAATTTGAGGACCTGCTTACCGCAGTTTACGGAGATGACAACCACTCCGAGCTTAGTTTAGGCAAACAGATGTAGCAAATGAAAAAAAAAGATTAAAACTGGCAAGAAAATAAATGAGACAACCCAAATGACATTATTTACAGGGGAAGGGAGGGTGACGTGCAGGGGATTTGCAATTTAAGCATGGAAACTGTAAGCAGACACAGAGTTTTTATTTTTAGTCCTGTTTAGCTACTTTTATTCCAGGTCTTCTAGAGAAAAATCTAAGCAAGGTTGCTCCTGGCTCCTTGAAAGATTTTAAAGGTTACTCAGTTACTAATATTTATTGGATAATGAAGAACTAAGGGAATGCTGGAGCTCCATTTTTATAAACTTTATATGTCCTCTGGTATGCTTTTCTTGGAGTTCCAGTTCCCCAAGTCACGTGACTTCACAAGACTCTCCCATTTTGTGCCTTTTTTTTTTTAATTTCTATCTTTTGGTTACAACGAGCAATTTGAAAGTGTGAGCCATAAAAGTCGCATCATYAGGATGAATAAAACCCCCCAAAGAACTAATAACATAATTAAACTTGCAGGGAGGCTAATGATTTGTTCGTAGAGGGAATCATTTAAAATTGCAGAAACCTTCAGTTTGGCAACACTTCCTCTGAAAAAGGCAATAAAGTCGCTATCTGATTACAGCTGCCACTTTTTAGAAGCGATGAGAGGAGCCCAGCTCTTCAAGCACAGCCTTCCCTTTGTCCTATTCATAGCACATGCAACAGGGGCTCAACGTATCCGCAGACAAGCACTAATTCCTAATCTCTACCCGGCCAAGCAAACGGCTCTTCATGTGTTAGGCAGAATTACATCACGGTGATCCAAACTGACAGTGAAAAACCCGGACAGTCTTCTCTTCCAAATCTGCAAGGCCATTCTAAGCCTGCGATGAAAGGAGAGCGAGAGAGGTGGGGAGACCCGAGTAAAGCTATTTCCACCAATTGCTACAAATAATATTATTTTATGCTTAAAACCTCTTTTGATAACGGACTCCTTTCCAGTCCCACCCTGCTCATCTTCAGGTTTGCTTTGGAATTAGAAGGGTATATGTGCCATTTTAGGTAGAAATTTCTCGCTTTGATACTTCAGGCTTTACAGTCCTCCACCCACGCGCTGTTATTGTCTCTTCTGGATGAACAGAATAGTGCCCTGAGCAGTAAGAGCTTCCAAATATAATTGGGGGGGGGTTAAAATTTCTTATATTTCCAAGAACTTACAAACTTCTCTAAACACTTGTCGTTTGCTCTCTTTTAGCCACAGCTCTGCCTCAATCAGCGGAGCCAGCAACTCGGCATTTTAATTGCACGGAACTATTTATAAGAGCAGGCATAGGACTTTGTTTTTTTTAGCTTGCCCCACGCTATTTAACCAGTTCTACTTTTAAGCAATAGTCACGTATTTACACCACGCTATTCTCCAGGGATTGAAAGGGCCCCTGTAAACCCATGCGGCCAATTCTAAGGAGACCGTAGCAACTGCTGAGGTACTCGCGGTGAAGACACGAGCGTATGCAACAACAGGCCAACTGTAACACGCTTTTTTTTTTTTTTTTTTTTTTTTCCCYCMCCCCACCTGCTCTGTGAGTTGTTCTCCCTGGCTTTCCTTTCTCCTGCTCCACCGCTGGTTTACGTTCTGCTTTATCACTTAAACAGAGATAACAGCAAGCTTACTTTTAACTGCGCAGTGGAAACTATCAGAGGCTGGTTTCCAAAGAGCAGAGTGCCGCTCGCCTCTCTGGGAAGGGCAGSGGAGGTCAGACAACCCACACAGCCTCCAGGGCCCACTGGGGAGGGACAGACAGACACCCCCGGCTCCTCCACTCCTCACGCAAGGTTGCAGCCGGGGCAAGCAGGAACGAGTCCAGTTCAACAGCTCCTGGCCTCTCGTCCCAGTGGGGCTTTCTCTGGCTTTGCCTCTGTCCCTTCCAGTAGGGGCATCTTGCTTGTATCCACTCTGATCCTTAATCTCTTCCTTTTTCCYGACCTGACCCATATATTCGTCCCATGCCCTATGTCCCTGTTCCTACCATACAGCTGCCCCTAGGCTTTGTTTGTCACTCACCTTTGGCAAATATCCAGTTTATTTTGTGAAATATCCAGTTTAATTCACAGTACCCAGAAGCGCAGGGATAACGCTACGGGAAGGGAAGCAGCAAGTGGTTCTGCAGGCGGAACCATCTGAATTGAGCAACGGACACCAAAGTGCTCAGCAGTCCTCTGAAAGAAGCCTTCAGGGATTTTTCAGAGAGCGCACTGCAAAGCCATTGAAAAAACAGGCAAGCAAAACTAGCGGGGAGGGGAAAACAGGGAACGATGCCCTTGCTACACGCCAATACCCTAAACCAAGTCTACGTTTGAATGACGCAAGATTATTTCAGTTATCCAATCTCTGAAAAATATGCCAGAGCTTAGCTTTATGAAAGCTAGCCCTACCTGCCTCAAATGATATTTATTACGAGACCTGAGGCCAGCGAGCTTCCTTTAAAACACCAGTCCTGACGTGGACCTTACCGCCTGGTCCATGCATGGGTCAGAAAGCACTTCTATGGGCTCCGCCAGAGACACCACCAAGAACTTATCAGCTTAATCCTACAAGGAAAAGGCACCAAGCTGAGCAGTAACAGCCAAAACACCACAGGATTCGAAGTTCCGTCCTCCCCCTAAATCAACAACTAGTTGCTTGGATTTAGGACCACAAAGTCTGTAGCTACAGCACAGCAGTGCTGCATATATCAAGCCAATGGCACTCCTTTCCAGCAGTTTTCATTCATGGATGTTCCCTGTGCAGATAAAAAGCATGGTGTACGTGCTAGTTATACGTACGGATGCTCTTTGTGCTTACTAGAATCATCCAGATTTTGACAAATGTTTACATGCAAGTCACTTGTGGAGTTCTGTTCAGTTGGTTTTTTCCTTCAACGCTGAATAAATCTACTGGCTCCATCCCAATGCATTTCCAAAATGGTTCTTTCCCAACAGTGCAAAATCCGTAGAAAAAGAGACAGAACTGCTGCTGGAAAACACCTCCAGACATTGCACTGCTGAGCATAAGAGAATCTGGTACTACTTTCATTTTGTATCAACAAATAAATCCATTTTATTTTACAATTAAATTAAGCACCACTGTTTAAGGGAGGTTGCGTGAACATTACTGAGCTATTCAACAGTTTCAAAGTTTTCCTGTGAACCTTCATTTCTTCGTTTCTTACAGGTACGGAGCCAACCCCTTCCTTTCTTCTAGCGCTGTTTTTCCACTGAAGTTAAGCTCGGTATGATTTCCTCTAAGAACCCTTTCGCAGTTTGGCTTTTCTCTCAGGTCTCTCCATTTTTCCRCTAGCTGCTTTGCGAGCATCTCTTCTGGGGCTCCAGCTGGACATAGCTCCTTCGCTCGGCCTCCGCGGCTCACAAAAGAGCGACATGCTTCCGCCGCTGCCTCAGCAACACGGCCAGCCCCGGCGGTACATGGAGCTGCGAGCGAGGTCAGCCCTCGGCCCCAGCGCTGCCGGCAGCCCGGCTCGGCCCGCCTGCCCGCTCGCCTCCGCGCAGACCCCTGCCCGCCCCGCGGCCAGCGCTCCCGCACGGCGCCGGCTTCGCGTTCCGCTCCTGCCGAGGGCAGAGGTTTCTTCTCCAGTCCGACAGCTGCCAAAAGCGCAATTAAAGAGGCTCGAGCCAATTTCGCTTTGGCAAGAGCATTGCTAGGAACACGATAAGCCAAACGACAAGGTGTTTGGGTTTTTTTCCCCTCTTCCCTCCTCCTCTCCCCATCTAAATACCACTACCGGTTTGTTTAAAGTAGTAAGAAGGAATCCAGCTGGCTTTCTTACACAGATGCGTGCGCGTGAGCGCGCCCCCCCCCCCCACACACACACACCTTCTTTGGAGAAGCTACCTGTTTACCCCGTCGCCTTTGCAGAAGCAACATATTTAACCTTCCTAAAACACAAGACAAAAAATTATGGTACGCTTAGATTAAAACCAACAGGTTTTTTGATGCAGCTGAACTCCAGAAATTACCACTCTAATGCATGAATGTATCTAAGTTATTTATACTTCTAATAGATCTACTAGCAATTTTCAGAATATTATTAGACATCCTCGAGGCTTTACAGATCTCCCAGATGCAAGATTCAGCAAAACTGAACCAGTGGTGGAAGACAAGGATGTCCACCAGCAAGTTCAAAGGAAAGCATCCTGATTGCGTTATAGCTGCTAGAAAGGATGCCAGTATTTCTGTGAGACTGCTGGGAAAATACCAGAGCCTGTGTAGTTAGAAACACCAAAAAAGAAGAAAAAAAAAATCACCTAAATGAAGGAAAACAGAACCACTTCAGCTTGAACAGATACAGGTTTCTCATGAAATAAAATAAACCCAGAACACTCACCACAGCCCAACTACTTTTACTTGTTAGAATTAAATCCTTAAACACAGAAATCTTCCGGCAACCCAAGGTCTTTTATACACATGAAATATTCTAAATAAAGAAGCTCCCCCCCCTCTTTGGCTAGAACTTTTCCTCCTTATTTATTGATACGTCTTTTTTCAACCCTCCGTAATGTGAGATTCTCTTTCACTGAAGTCACATCATGGGAGCTATGGGATGTTAGCTCATAGAAGGAAGATGGGGAAAAAGGTCACTAGAATTATGAAGCATGCAGGAGCTTTCCATTTAAAATGGTAATGTAACTCATGAGATTCAAACAGCAGATTTTTAGGACATAAACAGTCCTTCTTTTAAAGCTAAAGGACAGCTAAATAAAGCCACAAGCTGAATTCTCTCAGGTATAAGCCCACAACCAGGGTAAGCCTGTAACCCAAAATTCTTCTTCTAAAACTAGGAATTTCTAAAATGAAAAAGGCGCTTGAAACAAGCCCTGGAATGGAAATCAGGATGCTAGCCTCTTGCTTGAATTACCAGCCTAGTATGAGCCCCCCAGGTGATGAGACCAGCTGYGAACGTCTCCTCAGCTCCTCCGTAATTCCCTCGCCATGGGTCCTATCCAACCAGGACCCTCCCTTCCACTCCAGATGGAGTCTCACAGCCCGTAATAAATAGCTCAGCCTCCCAGTAACACGGGCTCCATGGAATAGCTTCTAGACCAAAACCAAACAAAGCCAGAAGCAAAACAAAAAGACACCAACAAATACCGCCGCACTACACAATACAACGTAAAGCTCTCTTCTTTCAAGGTTACGGTAATTAGAAAGAGGAACAGAGGCCTAATCCTGCAGCTGGGCTTTACTCTCCTATCTCCTCTTTATCGATTTTGGTATTTTAATACAAATAACACCTACTTAATTCTTGCACAGGCCACGTTGCAAAAGTTTTATAGGCTCCGGGGCCCTCCGTAATGCACTCTTAGACAAGTTAGACTTGTTATATCCTGGACAAACATGCCTTCCTCGGCCCACTTTAAAACTCCCTGTCGCAACTACTTCAGCGGTGCCTGCCTTTGTCAGGCTTATAACAGCAGTTCCAGCCGGGTAATGCTCCAGAGAGTATGCCATTACTGTGTTTTATCCAAAGGCTTGCCTTTCTTGTTACGGTGTCTTGCCAGACCATGCTCGGGTGCCTAGGCCCGCTAAGGAGGAGACTGGCGCTCTGTAACTTAGCTCTTTCTGGCTGCTAGGAAAGTGCAAAGGCAGTTTCTAGACCCCGTCTTTACCGCTTGCCGGTTTCGAAACACCCGCAAGGACACTCGCCGGAGTCTTGCTATTTCGCTTTAAGGTTCATTTTATAAGCTTTGCACAGTATATTCCTGAACACAAAACAAGGTTGAACCGCTGCTGAACCACATTTTTTAACAGAAAGAAACAATATTTTCATATAAACCTTATATTCTACAGAAACTGTTGGTTCAAGTAGTCAGATACCCTCCCAGTCGTGATGACCGAACTTTTTCAGCCACACACCCACGTTCAGTTTGAACAGGAAGAAACTATGACCTGGTCTCAATGTCACCATTTGCTATTCTAACCATTTTGACCGGCAGTACCTGGATGAATTCCCAAAATACTCACAGCAGTACAATGCTGAGTGCATTTGTACCAGCTTAACATGCTTCTGCACGCAAAGCGAAATGCCCATATTGGGAATGGCGGTATCAGTTCAAATATTTTAACTGATAAAAAGACATTACAATCTACATTGAAAAGATGCGAACCAAACCTGCTGGCTTGTCTGAGATGGTTCTCCACATTGATACCCAAAACAGCTATGAAATCCAAGGTTATAGATCTCTCTTCTACTGGACCATACTGTCTTCATTAGCTTAATGTGAATTGAAAGAAAGACTAGCTACTTGACTAAGAGCAACTGCTGTTATTCAATTAAAAATAAGCTACTATGGTTATCATGTTGCTGGGTATAAACTCATTCCAATCCAGGATCACAAGGGAATCTCTTCCCTTTCCTCTCACCTCCTCCTTGATCATCCCAGGCTAAAAAAAAAAAAAAAAAAAAGAAGACCAATGATAAAGTGGGGAACATAATAACCTCTATAAAAGGTAGAGTCATAAAATCCTCACCATTTCCAGTATGAAGGAGGGAGGGAAGAGAAAAAGGACAAGAAATCAGCTTAGCTTGCAACAAAGAACTAGACAGGAGTGTGCGTGTTGCACTAGCAGGAGTGAAACACTGGAACAACTTATACAGGACAAATACAAAGCACTCTTCCTTAACCGCTTCTTAGAAACCATTTAGAAAAGTTCCTTTATAGAACAATCTAGGTCTACTAAATTCTGCCGCAGGGGCAAAGCTCAGACTAGAAAATTGCAATGCCCCTTCCAACCCTAGAGCATAGGCCTCCGGATACTGTTACCTCCATGTCTAGAGCTTTTCCTGTGTCTGTCATTCTGATCTGTGAAAAGCTATACTATGGTGGGCTTTTTGGAAGGAAAAGGATTGAGAATGTGAGTAACCCTGCCTATGATCTGGGCCATGTTGCATTAAATTCTTTGTACAAACAGGAAGATTGTTGTTTCTAACAGCTTAAATCTAAACAGACAAAGGTCTGCAGATACAGAGCTTTGACGGACGTACAGCTACAGATTATGTTACTGCTTCCTTTCCTGCCCTGCCTCTGATGTATATTCCTGTACCAGAGGCAGGGATATCCAATTCACCTGCGAATCTATACCTGGACCATCAGTTTTCAGTCCAGGTTGGAAAAAACAAAACAAAAAAACCCACACACAAACAAAAAAGCCCCCCAAAACAAGAAGAGGGAGCTCTTACACTGTTAAAATGTCTTCTGACTGACAAAAAACAATTGGGATAACTCAGAGCAACAGTACAGGAAATGGAGACTAATTCATTTGGCAGCAGCTTCCCCAACCTTACTAAACAGAAAATATGCAATAAAGCAATACAGCACATACCAACGTGCAAATTTTTCTCTCTCATTACACAGCATTATAGGAAAAGAAGCGACTCTCAAACTCCTTGGGACAGTGAATGTCTTTAACCTTCACTTCCCAGGCACAGAGCTGTGGACTGGGATTCAACTCCAAGAACTTGAACTAGAGGTATGAATTCAAGGGCCTTGCTCATCTTATCAGTTAAGAGCGAACCGCTGCTGCTGTTACTAACATTCCCAGCACAAGCTGTCCTCTTGCTTCTCGCCTTCCAGCAGGAGGAACTGCTCTTGCCAGCTGGGAATCCCCCCTCCCGCTGCTTGGGGAAGGCCAGCATAGGGAGAGCTGGTTATCACGGGCCAGATTATTTTATCTGCAGCCAAGCCCGGCCCAGGCATCACCAACGCCTTGCGCTTAACCCTCTTCAGCGCTGCTCGCTTGCTGGAGCGCTCTGCGCTATAAATAGCCTGCAATAAAATTATATTGCAGAGCTCGGCTAGGGAGTAACCCAGCAAGGAGGCAGAATCTCCCCGCCGCCACACGGAAACGCTCGACTGCGCCTGAAGGGCCAAGGGCGGAAACGCGGCTCCAGCGCGGCCCCTCGGCGGCCGCCGGAGAACACCCTCCGCTTGCCCGGCGGGGAGGGCGGCCGCCGCGGCGAGGGAAGCGGCGCATGACTCATGCCTTTTGCCTCGCCTCGGCCGCCGCCGCCGCCGGGCCGCTCGCCGCCGCCGGGCGGGGGAGCCCCTCTGCGCCCCCCCGCCCCGCCGTCTCGATGGTAAGGGCAGGAGGGGGCCGCCTGGGCGGCACGTGGCCCACCCCGCGCCAATCGCGAGGGCCGCGACCATAGAGCGAAAAGGGGCGCCCGCTAGACATTCCGCCCTCGGAGCCCGTCTCTCTGCTGCCGCCATCTTGTTGGAGGAAGCGGAGCCCGCCCGGCCGCAGAGCCGGGCCCCGCTGCCCCGTCCCTCTCACCTGAGGCGTCCCCCACCCCCCGCCGCCCCCCCGCGCGGCTGCCGCCACCGGGCGCCGCGAACGGTTTTACCTCTAGTAGGCCCGCAGCGAAGCCTATGCTGGGTACGAGGCCGAGGGGCCGGCCGCCATCTTGGTAAAGAAGAGGGATTTGCGTGACCTACCAACATAAGGGTGGTCCCTCCCCCACGTACCCTTGGCCGGGCCGGTTGCTATGGGAATGGGGCGGGCGCATGCGCGCGGGCCGCGGCGCTGCGCCTCCCGGCCCCGCCT
>NW_020450706.1:320282-333744 GCF_003343035.1 Apteryx rowi
GGGGCTTGGGGGGGGGCTGGGGGGAGGACGGGCGTTCCCGGGGTGCGGCATAAAGAGGTAGTGGGAGCCGCTCGCCGTGAAGCAGCGAGCTGCTTTGGTTTCGTTGTGGAGAGGCCAAGTCACATCCTGCCTTTCTCCACGTAGCTCAAAGCCCGCACAGGTCACCTAAAAGCATAAGCTACCCCAAACGTCACGCGAGGGTTTTCAAAGATGCAGTTTCCTGTTTCTAGAGAGGGGGTGTCAAGACAGCGAGTGAGAGTTAAGGCAGTAGCTCCAAGTGTTGTTTACACACAATACTCCAGACGATGCTTTCCTGTGAAACACCAGCTGTGTCGCTTGAACCGGAGGCTAAGGAACATGACTGACCTGCTCCAGAGGAAAATCTGGACTGCTCGGAGACTGTGCATTGCTGCATGCGTGGGAGAGTTCAGCCACTGGCCTTAGGGGAATTCGATGTGAAAGATCTTTTGTGAAAGATTTCTGTGCTAGGTACACATATCAAACCCTAATGTCACCCGTCCAGCTGCTTAAATGCCTCTCTTTCATTGCCCAGTAGCTGTGAGAAACTTTCCTCCACTCTTAGAAATGGTTGGGTGGAAGGCCGTGTGAATTAGAGGAATGTTCTTCTGTGTTCTAGCAGGATCTAGCTTTGTTTGGCGTTGAAAAGCTCTCATGGAGAATAGTTAAGCGGAGATCAATGACATCACTCAGCAGGAAACACTCTCGGAAGGAAGAGTTGTTATCAGAGCAATCGTGCATGAAGATAAAAGTCTCACAAGTAACATCGCCAATAGCTGAGTGCTTCATTGCTCATAGGCTGATTTGTTGGCAGAAATACAGACGTTGCAGATACCGGCTTTTACTTTTAGAAAGAAATTTCAGCTAAAAAATGCATTGCCTCGTTTTTATTCTGTCTATGAATGTAAAAAGGAAGACAGATTTTTGCCAGCATGTTCAGCTTGATGTGAAATTATACCAAATTGCTTCAATGCAAAGGTCTGTTCCTCCCAAACTAAATGCTCTTTGCAAAAGCCATCTTGAAGGCCAAGCCAGATGGTAAGTGTCAGATGGAAAGGAGGCCAACTTTTTTATGCCAGGGAGAAGGCAAAGTTGGTTCAAAATTGGTGATAATTTTTGGCAGCTATGACATTTGCTTCTGGAAACTACTGTATCTGTAGCAAGAAGTGCTATCACCTGAGGTTTATTAAGACACCCCATTTTAACTCACCATGATTAGTTCTCCTTTAGCAGTTACTAATCCTTTTGTGAATAAGGAAGAAGTTAGTTCTGAGGACAGATTTGAAGGGATTAATATGATGACTTTGTGAATGTAATCTTTAAAATTTCCCTCTTCAGGAGGGGAGGTAGTTGCAAGAGCCAAGGGCGCTTGGAAGATGGAAAGGGTCAGATGATGATAATTTTAAATCTGTAGAATGAAAGTGGGAGTCAGCTAGACAGGTAAAAGAGAGTTATAGTATGCGGGCTTTGTAAGTGGGAACAAATACCCTTTTTGTAAAAGAGGTCAAGCGGGGGAGGGGGGCTGGAAAGGGGACTTGGAACATTCATCTGCCAAAGATACAGCATTTGCTGACGCTTTTATATTGTTATAGCAAACTATACCATTTCTTGAAATCGTGTAAATTTGGCAATAGAAGTTCTCTTGTGTTGTCAGATCTCTGTTCTTTGAGAGGCTTTTCTTCACGGAGATGTCAGACAAGAGTTTTTTGGTTTTTCTTTTTTCTGCTTTGTATCTCAAAGTGATACAGCTGTGTCTGAAAAACTTATCTTGGCAACAAAAGTTTAAACGGATGACTGAATTTGCGAGCATCCAGATCAAAGGGGAGGAGAAGATGTTTCATTTTGAAGCTGTCTGTAGCTCTTTGTAGCACACTCCAGCGTTAAAGGAAATGTGGAGGGGGAGGAGCTTTAAGAAGAAAAAATCTGCATGTGTTGTGTTTTTTAAGCTTTGAAAAAAATGTTTCCTGTGAATAGTAAGATGTCTTTTAGCAATGTATTTGGTTTGATCAGTTTCTAAAAGGTGTGAAAACTTTTCTTTTTTTCAGGCTTCAAAATTGCTTGTCATTTAATTAGTGTCTTTAGCACTTCCCATTCATATTGCTTGAATTTGCTGTCCATTGATGTTGATAGGAATAAAATTCTTGATGGTTGCTGAAAATCCTGCTCCTCATTAATACTGCAGATTCAACTACTGGTGTTCTGTGAGAAATTATTTGCACTGTTTCAAAATCTGGACATCCAAAATAAATTCAAGGGCCCTCCTTTAATTTTCTGCACAACAGTGGAGATTATACTTATGTTTATTGCTTTCCCCCCCCCCCCATATGATCTGTAATACACTGAAAAACATTTTGTTTCAGATTTGTTCCGGACCTTCTGTTAAAAATGTCCAAGGTAAGAATGATATTTCCCTATTCAAATGTTACACTGTAAAACTGATACATTGTTTTTAAGTATTTGTCTTCAAGCAGGGAATATGTAATTGTTACATTGTGTTTGATGGTGATGTGTATTCTAAAGTTTGGGTGTGTAAATAAGAGAATTCACTTTTAGAAAACACAGTATTGAATGGTTCAATAATGTAAAACATGCATGCAAGTACTTTCCTACATGTAGTATAAACTTCTTTGGTGAACTAATAATGCTCCTGACATCTGCTATTTTGGTAAGGGAATGGCACAGAAACTCCCTGTTATGTTTTTGCATTGAAACTTCCATTCTGCTACTGTTTTGAGTAGGAATAATTTAAGAAAAGAATGTTCTTAGATTTAATTTCTTGTTTGCATCCTTATTCCTTTACTAAATAGAGTCAACTGATCTGTTTATTAAAATCCCATTTAAAAAGTGTGGTAACTTGATTACTTAATACCATTACTGACATGATGTATGGTATTCAAGCAATTCTTGGTTCCGTGCATTTGGTATAATAGGTAAAACTTCCATGCTAGCTTGTTGGCTGTGGAAGGAATGACAGAAAGTACTTGAGTAATGTATTCAAATAGGCAAGCCAATAGGTCTAAAGATTTCTCTGCAGTATTTGTAGTATTGGATATCTGAAACCCTGTATTGTATTTTTTTTTTTTCCTTTTTAAAGAGATCTCTAATCATGACTTCCAGCAGATGTCTACCAGTTCATGAGCAGATTTAGTGTTTTTATTTGGATGTGCTAAAAACAGATTAGAAATAGTTCCCTTTTTACTTGTATACATCAGCCCTATCCACAAGCTTTTTTAAATTTTAATTGTGTATGAAAACACTATATATAAAGTGTATGATTAGCAACTGCACTTCATACTTTAACTAAATAAATGTGTGAGTGTTTTTTTTGTTTTTGTTTTTTTTGCTTGAAGTGTTCTTGGCTGGATAGTTGAATAAACGGAATTTTTTTTTTCTTAGTTCAAGGTGCATGCAGTTGATCTATCCTTCGTTGTGAAACCGCTTAATAATGTGAACAGCCCTGTAGTTTTCTCTCTGTGTGTCATATAGTTTCAAACYGTATGATTTAAAGTGTTAAATGTTGGAGAAGTAGTCCCATATCCCAACATTTCCTGATAAATGGAAACAGCTTTATTTGTTGTTTCTTTAAAAGTTCTAGTGAGAACAGTAAAGAGCCAAAGGGGGATGGACTTCAGGGTGCTAAAAGATCCACAAATTTTCTGATTTTCCCAAACCTTTCTTTGATTATAGTTTATAATATTTGAAATAACTGAGGAAAGCAGTAATGCAAACAAGCATGTCTTATGTCTTATTTTATTTTATTTTATTTTTAGCAACAGCCTGCTCAGTTTACCAATCCAGAAACCCCTGGCTATGTTGGATTTGCAAACCTTCCCAATCAGGTTCATCGGAAGTCTGTGAAAAAGGGGTTTGAATTCACTCTTATGGTGGTTGGTAAGGAAACATTTATAGTCTTCCTCAAAATTAGTATTTGCTTACAGATAATTTGGAATTAAAGTGAATATTACTTATACTGTTGCAAGCCTTCAGATAGTATCCAAAAGCTCGTCTGTACTGTAGCATTTAACTTTCTTTCATAATGTATTAAGTCGTGTATTGGTTGTTCTCCACATTACAAACCATGCTTGAATACATTAAGAATTTTGTGAGTGAAGCGAAGAAATTGCGTTTTGCACTCCAGTGATCATTGCTTCCTTCTTTTCTCCCTAAGAGTGTACATGTATTCCATTTAAAATTTAGCTTAAAACTTTTCTGAGTTTTAATACAACCTTTTTTGCTTACTTATTTTGGTTAAGAGAATAGTGTTAAGAAGACCATTCTATTTAAACTCTTTGTTATATTCATATAGTTCAAAAGAATCTGAATTCTGGTCTCTCTACCCCTGCTTTCCTCCTCTCTAAATATTCTTGTGAAAGAAGAATGGGAACTGGATTAGCTGGTTTTGATATGAGCTTTTACTTTTTAAATTAATATTGGTTATCTGTTAGCAATTATAATTTAAATCGGAATTCTATTAGGCATTTCATTGAGAATCTGTGTGGATATCAGGAATGGAAAGAGAAATCAAGTATGTTTGCAGAAAAACTTGATTTTCTTAGAGTTCTGTGTTATTTTTGCAAATCAAATAGACTCCCAAATCAGTAGTAAAAGTAACTTGGGCATCTTCTATATCTTGCCTGGTAATGCTGCTTGGGAGCCGTAACTTATGAATTTTGGTGAATGAGCTCTGTAATTCTCACCTTTAAAACAGGCTTTTACCGAAAGTACCCTAATAGAATGGTTTAAATACAATAGGATTCTTTCTTACTGTCATCGTAAGTAAATTCCTTTTGTGTGTTGCATTTGCCCAAGAGATATGACTGGAAATGAGCAGGAGAGGTGGGAAGATACATGACAGTAAATGTTTAAGTTCTTAATTTTTTTGGATTACAATAATTATGGAAAGAGTCTGTCCTCAAACCCGTCATTAATTTTGCCAAACGACAGCCGCAGCATTGCTCGTATCCTGTTTCTTACAGTTCAGTGCTAGATAGAGCTGGCCCCTATTTTGGTCTTACCAGAATTTTATGGTAGTTGTTTACTGTTACCTGGGGTGAGGGGGAGGAAGGAAGAGGGAATGGGGACATGGAAGTTAAATTCGGTTACACTGCTTGCTAAATGTGTCTTTTCATTGCTCAAAATCATTTTATTTTAGCTTTGTTGGATTTGCTTAGCATAACACCATAGTGGATACCTTATAAAATCTAAGGGTAAAGCCACACTTTAAGTACATGTTTCAAATTATAGTATCTACTTTAACTCTTTGGAGTTTACAGTTCTGTGATCCTAAAAATCTGGACAGTTCTGAAAAACAAAGATGTGTTTTATTCAGTTGTAGCTAAACTTAATTTCCAGAGGTCTTTGAGATTAATTGTGAATAATGCCATATAAAACAGCTCTGGCCAAAAGCTGTGTAAAATTATATAGACCAAACAGTTGTCTCTTCTTTCTTGAGGGAAAATAACATGGTATCAGAGTGAGGGAAAGGCTACCAAATTTAACTCTGAGACATGGTGGAGTTAACTTTATGGTAGTTATCTGCCAGTATTCTAAGGGATAAATGAAGACTACAGTGAGAGAACCTGGGAAAAAGTTCCAAAAACTGTACTGAAAATTTAGAGCGACATTTTAAGATACCCTAAGAGAGGGAGGCAGTAGATTAAGATAAAATAAACTATGCTTTAAAACGTTGGTTATTTCAACAGTTTGGAATGTGAATTCTTTGTTTGACATATGCATAGGGGTTTAAGTCTTTTCTCTTGTGGGTGATATTGTAATGTATGCATTGAACTGTACTTCTTTATTAAGGCGACACATTTCTTAGTTTCCATGCAGGGAAATATTTCTTTAAAAGCTATCTATAATGACAGAGTCCTGACCAATGATTCTTCCTTTTCTCATTGTTTTTTCTGCTATTGTTTGTCATGGTTCTTGAAAATATGAACTAGGGTTTGTGATACTTTATCTGCTTGGCTGTGTTGTTCCGGAGAAATCCCAGACACTTGTATTTATCAATAATTTCATATTTATTCTCATTATTGAGCTATGCTTTCATCTAAATAGTTATTTTGCTTGAGATTCAATAAACTGTGGCCAGTTGTTAGAATAACTGCTCTTTTCATTAATCCTTGATGGAGACAATGAAAACTGATTTGTTTTAGATGTAATATTTACCTAGACTGAAAGTATGGAATGTGTCCCTGGTTAGAATCAAACTTTTTTTTGATTTTGCTGAAATGGTGGTGCCATGTGACTGTTGAGTTAGTCTGACTGCACGTCTCTTCCATTGGCGAAGGCTGTACCGCTAAAAAGCGATCTTAAAAATAGCAGGTACTGGTCAAATCTTTATTTAAAAATAATTCCGTATCTTTTTTTTCTTTTGTTCAGATAGTTTTGTCAGATTGCTGTTGCAGAACAAACTTTGTTGCTTAGAGGGACTTGCTGGCCTTTTTTACGCTGTGGACATTTATTCTGATTGATATCTTGATCTTTAGCTAATTAGTTGCTTTTTGAGCTTTCCTGGTGGCTCAGTAGCCCTAGAACAGAAACATATTTGTGGTACACTTTGGTAACGCTCAATTTCAGCAGTGAAAAAATTGCYCTGTGTGTATACTCAGTGGTGGTGTCATATTCCTCCTCCCTCAGGTCCTTGTATCCCCTATTAGCATAAGAAGCAGGCAAAAATCACACCTTATGACGGCTGGCTGTGCAAAAGTTCAGCAGTGCCTTTTGCACTGTTTAAACTGATTATATAACCTAGACATGATCTAGCTTCTCACTGTGTGTGATCTTTATTTTCTAGAGTGACAGCAGGAAAGCATGTCTTAAACAAATCATGAGACATGGGAAGGAAGTTTTAAGTCTAACTTTAAATTGATCACAAGTCCCCTTGACTAGCAGATTTAATTACAAATCCTCAGTGAAAGCTGTGATGCTATAAACCTGAGATGTGTAAGTTGTTATCTAACCTTTTTATGCAATCTTTGCTTCTAATACAAAATTACAAGCTTTAGACCAAAATGGAAAGATTTATTTACATTTAACATGAAAAAAATATATGGTCAGATGATACAGTTTGGATACAGTTGAGATTAATTATGTAAATATACTGAGCTTGTCTTCGTATTGAATCACAGGTGAATCTGGATTGGGAAAATCTACATTAATAAACAGCCTGTTCTTGACAGATCTCTACCCAGAAAGGATAATCCCAGGAGCAGCTGGTAAACACACTTTTCTTTTAGTTTCTCAGTTCTTACTGAAAATTTTTGGAGTTCATTGTTTTTATCTTTGGATTTTAGTAACAGCCAGTTGTCATTTCTAGCTATAATAGTTTATATTGCATTTTCTGATACCTGAACTGTCAGATACTGTTGTTTCTCTGAGTACCAGTGATGAATATCAGGTAGTTGTCATTCAGTCCTTTGGTGTGGTCAAGAATCATATTGGTACCTAAAAGTCTATCCATTCTTTTGCTTTTAAAATGTCATATATATATATATATATATAAGCATTGTTTATGCTTGTTTGGACTTGCAGCTTGATTCCCTTACTTTGGATGGTTATTTTGTGACTGTTCGTCTTCACCTCTTTTTCTTCCCCTGCCCCTTGTCCCTGTTTATTCTGTTAACCAAAACATACAATAATCTGACAAAAGAAAATATTGGAAGAAAATAGAGGATGGTGCTACTTATTTTTTTTCCTCTTTGCTACTTTTGAAAGACTTATTAAAATAATTTATCGTGTTAGCTGACAATTACTTATCCCTTTCAACATTATGGAAAAAAATCCCTTACATACAATTTAGTATTGTTCCCCAGATTACTGATTACCTACAGTTTTTCTTAGTTCTTTTTACCTCAGTTTCTGTATTAGATTTTTTTAAAAAGTATGAAATTGCAAATAATTATCAAACAAAATCTTTCAAAAGAACACAGATGCTGTGTCTCGCTGTGATGTTATCAGGCCTTAGAAGGTTATCTGTGGAATAATACTCATTACACAATTGCAGCTGCCAGTTAGTGTTTTTAATTTTATCTCAAAGTGATCTATTCTTCTAAACTCTATTCTGAAAGATCAAATTTGTTGTCTTTTAGAAAAGATTGAACGTACTGTGCAAATTGAAGCCTCAACGGTTGAAATAGAAGAGAGGGGGGTGAAACTACGTTTGACAGTTGTGGATACACCAGGATATAGTGATGCTATCAATTGTCGAGATTGGTATGTACACAGAGTATATATTGATCTATGTACGAAGACCGTCATCCATTTTGTGTCTGTCTTGGGGAGAAAAATAAGTAACTGAAGTGGGACTATGTTGATAATGATATGCAACTCAAAGCAGACAGCCCAGGTGGTGACAGTAGTTCTTTTAATATTCCTTTTCAGAGGAAGAGTGAATGCTGCAGTGATTATACTGTTAAGTCATTATCTCCCTTTTTTTGTGTGTGTGTGTTAGGTTATGTGATGAATCTGAGGTGTGATTTCAGAGAGATGGGCATGTTTTACTATTTTGAGGAAGCTTGATTTAGGTGTGTTTACCACTTCAAATTTAAAAATGTTCTGAATTGTTGTGGGTTTATTCAGATATATTAAAAATAGTCATCAGTAACTTCCAAACAATTGGAATAAATGTGATTTGATATTTAGATTTTTTTTTCCCCCCCTTAGTTAACCTTCTGAAGTTTGGAAGGGTATTAAGTGAACTGTCTTTGACATTTCTTTTATAGTCAGAAAGCAGTGGAACCATTGAGGACACAAGAACTTCAACAAAACTCTGAGAAAGTAGTTCATCTAGTCTTTGGTGCACATAAAAATCCACCTTTAGATCTTGTCCACATTCATTTGAGAATTCTTATCTTCGAGTTTGAGGTTTTGACAAATTCCTGTTATAATAAGTACTGAAAAATAATCTTGAGATAGTCTCGGCTGCGCTTCAGCCTGCCTTCTCTCTAAATTATTGCTGGTCCACCTCACCGTTCTCATTGCGATCTCCTGCTGCACCCCGCCGTATCTTCCCCCCTGCCATTCCGCCGTCAGGAAAGCTTTGTTTGGGATCTGTGCTTCATTTCTAATGTTGATGCACATCCCTTAATTGGGAATCAGAAGGAATGTCTCATTTATTTATGCCAACGTCTGGGTATATACTTTTTTTCTTGTCTAATTTGTCTGTCCAGTAATAAACTGGTATTCCTGTCTATGTAGCGTGTGGTATTTATCCTTGGCAAATATACAGTAGAAGGAGTATAGCTGTTCTCCCAAACTGAACAGCCTTTGTGTCTAAGCTAGAGTGGTTCAGAGAGATGCAACTCAGAGCAATAATGATGCAAGATTCTGGCGTTTCTGCAGCTCTGTTGCAGCTGTTGGCAGGGTTTGCTCTTGCATCATCCGCAGTAATTTGGTGTGTTAAATCAATTTGGAACAAGAAGCTTAGATTATCTTGAGCATGTGCAATTAATTCTAGTCAAAAGATAAGTACTAGGCCAAGAGAAATTTGCTTTAGAAGTTAAAAAATAAATATATATATATATATATATATATTTATAGTGCACAGTATATTTATAGTGACAGTTGTTTGTTTGGATTTAAATAATATGCTAAGATATCTGCTCTTTTACGTTAATTTACTGATGTAAGAGTATTAATCTTCTCCATCAACAGGTTGGTTCATCAACAGGGTGTGTGAAGTTTTAATATTACCTTTGAAAGATCACTAAAATTGTTGAGCATTTGGGAATGAACATGAGTTCCTGAATCCATATGCTTTTTTACAGTTTTAAGACCATAATCTCCTATATTGACGAGCAGTTTGAGCGATATCTGCATGATGAGAGTGGTTTGAACAGAAGGCATATCATAGATAACCGTGTTCACTGCTGCTTCTATTTCATTTCGCCATTTGGTCATGGGTAGGTATTTCTCTGTCATTTTGTTTTTGAAGTGATTTTACTTCAGGGGCTTGGTTTTGTGCCCACTGACTTAAATTTTCAGAATCAGATTGCTATTAGTTAAGTATTAGCGCTGCTGGAGTTAATGAATGCATCTTTTCTCTCTGCGTAAGGAGAGTGTGCGAGGCTCTGCATATCGTCTAATATAGATATAAATAGCTGTAATTAATACTTTGTAATCCAGGGAGTGTTTTCTTTTTGAGCTATTGTTCGTGTTGATGTGAAAATCAATCGGTCATTTAGATTTAAAATCTGTTCAACTTTTTTTCATATTTTAATTTTAGACTTAAACCATTGGATGTTGAATTTATGAAGGCCATACACAACAAAGTTAATATTGTACCAGTGATTGCAAAAGCTGATACACTTTCTCTGAAAGAGCGAGAGAGGCTAAAGAAAAGGGTAAGTTTTTCTAGCTTGCAGAGAAGTGTTGGACTTTGGTTATAGCAGCATGGTCACTGAAGAGAGGGGCTTTTTAATTCAATTTCACTTCATCCTAGCTAAGAAAAATACAATCTTATGTGCACAGGGTAACGTTATTCAAAATCATGAAGAAAACATATACAGTTTGATATCTTGCAAGTTCCTTTATTATGTCTTTAACTGAGAAATTGTCCTTTAAGTGTTGCCTGTAAAATGGCAGGTTGGTTACATTTAAGATTATACTGTAAGTGAATTTTAAAACTTTTAAAATATTTAAATGCATTTGCTGATGGTAATTGCTCCCTTACCAGTTTGATCCATCCCAAAGCATCAACAGTATCATCTGCATGTATTTTTTGCCCAGTCAGAATTCTGATGTTTGAAAAATAGGATTTTCAGAGATTTTTTTTTTGATCTTTTTGTATGTTCCTCTCTCTGCTGACACATTCCAATCCTTTCTTCCATAGCCCAGCCCCCTTAACAGTTTCAGTCTTGCAGGACTTGCTGTTGTATTTGGGGGTGGGGGGGTGAAATTTAGAAAAATGCATTAGAATTAATTTGCCGGAGGGCTCAGCTGATCCAGTCTTAGCTATTACATTTAAAAGTTTATCTATTATTTTTTCAGTTATTTTGAAAATCCTTATAGGTTTTTTTATTTTTATTGCAAGTTGGGTAAGTTAGGTATACTTTACTTTGAAATAGTTGTTCTGCTAGCATTCTGCAGAAATAGGAAATTTTTTTTAAGAGCAAAATTTGCATTTCTGGCAACTGGATTTCTGCTGCAGATACCACTCCTAAACTAGCAGTCAAGAATACAGGAAAAAAAGTGTTAGTGGTATTTGCAGCTCTGTTTTTTAAATCCTTCTCCCCCCCCCCCACCTCCCAATAATAATTTGGGAGCAAGAGCAGGAGTTTTAGACTTTTCAAAGCAATTATGACTTCTGTGTCAATGCTTTCTCATTTAAAAAATTGCAAAGGATTAAAAAAGCAGTAGAGCTTAGTTTCTTTGTGTGTAATCCACACAGGACAGTGTTTTTTGAATTTTGATTGATTGCAGGGAAGGCCCTTTCGTTGGAACACTACTGAGATAGGCACATTTAAGCAGTTTTAAAATGGTTAAACTTTTTTTTTGTTGTTGTTGTTATTATTTGGGTCTCTCTATTGATTGCCTGCTGTATGCTGGGTTCAAAACTGTTCCCATTTAAAGTCAGTTCRTGCATGATTCTTTCTTGGCTATTCTGCTGCTATATTGCATTAAAAACTGGAAATAATTACTGAGCAGTATTAGGAACAGTTTAAATTGGAGGAAAGGGGATGCTCATCACCTAAATTAAACAGTTTTTCTCTCTTAATTTGCATCTTGAATGAGGAGTAAACTGTGTGTTCTCAACTTGAACCAAGATGTGAATGAGCTGAGGTAAACAGAAAGCAAAATACATTTGCATATTAAAAAAAAAAAAGTGAAATAAAACAAGACTGTTTGAAGTTGGGGACTTCTACAATGGAAATAAATTTTCAGTCCACATGGCAAATAATCTTGGTACCACAAAGTTAAAACTTCTGCAACTGTTTTTTGACTTTTTAAAAATCTCTATTCACGCTCAGAAGAGGAACTCGGTTTTCCTCTCAAGTAAAATTGAAGTGTAGTAGTATTCCCTGAGCAAGGGAGGTAGTGCTTCAGTTTTGACAGTTGCAGCTAGTGTGAAACAGAAAYAATTGGGAAGGAAGAAGTGTTGTATTGTTTTATAGCTTTGTTTAAAATTAAACTTCATGGCTAGTCATAGATGTAATTTTGGGTATAATAAAATATCAGAGACTGAACAATGTAACGCTCTATTGCAGATCTTGTTTCTACACAACAGTCAGTGTTACTGAATAGATATTCTCTTGAGGGACATAATGTTAACATACGGCAACGCGCGCTATTGTCTGCCTGGAAGTCTGTGCAAAGTGGTTGTTGAATATCATGATGGAACATGGTGTTTAAAAACAGATACTTTGCAAGTAATTTGGATCAGTAAGATAGGTCCAAATTTCTCAACGGATGGTTTGTGTGTAACTGATTAACTAATTTTACTATAAAACTTAGAAGTTCTCACTTTACACATATCACAGAATCACATAGAATCACACAATTACACATATATTATCTCCATTTCTTATACTTTTAAATCTCAGATTCTGGATGAAATTGAAGAGCATGGCATCAAGATCTATCACCTGCCTGATGCTGAATCAGATGAGGATGAAGATTTTAAAGAGCAGACGAGACTCCTCAAGGTGAGACCGGCTTCACAGGTTACGTACATAGATGAGGCAAAGGTAGTATTACTGTATCTTTTCAGACTGCTCACATGGCTTTAAAAGAAGTTACGTGCTGTGAGACCTTGAGACCACTGTAGCTCTATGCGTAGGCTTCCCTATCTAGAAGATGGTGATAACAATGATTTTTTTTTCTGTAAAGTGTTTTGACAGCTTCAAATTAGCATTACAAACTTATTACCACAATAAGCTGTGCTGAGCAAAACAAGAGTTGTTCACGGAGTTCTTTTTGTTCTAGTTCATTCCTAGTAACTTTTGAATTTTGCTTTCAGACCAGTATTCCATTTTGTGTGGTGGGATCCAATCAACTGATTGAAGCCAAAGGTAAAAAAGTTAGAGGTCGACTCTACCCATGGGGTGTCGTTGAAGTGGAGAATCCAGAACATAATGACTTCCTGAAGCTGAGGACCATGTTAATGTAAGTTAGAAAATTCCAATTAGATATTAGGAAAAAAAAATTCACTGTGAAGGTGAAATGGGTCCCCGGGGCCTGGAGAGGTTGTGGAATCTCCATGTGTGGAGATGTTCAGAATTCATCTGAAGAAGGCCCTGAGCAACCTGATCTAGTGGGCCCTGGCCTGAGCAGGGATTGGACCAGATATCCTCTAGAGATCCTTTCCAATCTGAATTATTCAGTGATTCTGTGAAAATCCTCATCGTCTAATCCCTTTTTTGAACACAGTGTAGTACAGCTATACAGAGCCCCAAGAACATAAAACAGGTTGAGTTATGCCTGCTGCTTGTTTAAAATATCT
>NW_020450706.1:333805-357243 GCF_003343035.1 Apteryx rowi
CCCCACCACGCTTTGTTACGCAGCGTCCCCTGACACCCCCACCCCGCACACACCATGCTTTGCTGCTTAGCTTCCCCTGCCCAGGGCTGCTTCAGCAAAGGCTTCGCCCAGAGGCACAGCTTATGGCTCAGGGTCCAAGGTGGTGGCCCTGTGTGCCTTTTATTGCACCAATTTAGCTTAAGTTAGCTTTTAAATTAGCACATTAAACAGCTGCAGACACTGAGCACGCTAGTTTTTTTGTATCGTCACGTTTTTTGTCAAACTGCAAATCTTCTTCCCGTTCAGTCTAACTATATAATGAATACTTGCACGTAAATTAAAATCGTCTGGGTTACGTCAGTGCAGTTCATCAGCTGCGTAAGGCCTACTGGCACTAATGGGATGTCTGTGTTAAAAACATTGCTGTACATGTGGCTTAAGTTCTCGAATGGACTTATCAAAATGGCATTCAGCTCTGCAATGCATGCGTATGCTCTTCTTTCATAGCAGAGCGTGTAAAATTATTGGAACTCCTCTTTTAAAAGAAGAGCTTTGGAAGTGGAGTTCTTGATAAGTGTGGTGTGCTTATAGAAGGTGACGTGTTAGATACGTGCCAAGAAGCTGTTTAGTTTTGATGCCATTCAAACAGACTGTGTTTTGATGGGGAGTTGCTTAAGAGTGGGAAGGTGCCTTTCACGTCTTCCCTGCAGTGTTCTTTGTGTATTAGCGCACCCACTGCTGGTCCCTAGAGCTTGAACAGTAATATGATCCAACGCTGCTGGCTGTGACTTGCTAAACTAAGGAGAAATAAACATTTTAAAAAATCATGTAGATGATAGTTTTACAAAATTGTATTTTGGATCAGTTGACCCAGTACAGTGCTGAATGTGAGAGCCGCTTGAGCAATCTGGTGGAACACGTGCGTGCTATTTTTAAATTATTTTTCTTCCTCCAGTACCCATATGCAAGATCTTCAGGAGGTGACCCAAGATCTTCACTATGAGAACTTCCGCTCTGAGAGGCTCAAGCGAGGCGGCAGGTTGTCATCTCATGGTTATGTGCTATTTCTTCCTCCTCTGAACTTTGGTTTTCGTTCTCTCTCTCTCTCTGGCCTTTTCATTGCTAGGAATTGGAAAATCATAGGCAGCTCTGTAGTTCCAGCCAACACCAAGGTCCGTTGATCAGCTTGCGCTTAGGAGTTGAGTATAAGAAAAGCTAGTATGCAAATCTGAAGAAACAGTTGTGAAATTAAAAGAGYATAGTTAGATCTCTGCTGTGCTTAGGGCTTTAACACAGTTGGATTGGAATGTTTAAGGTAAATAAGTAGAGCAGATGTGTATGTTAAATGGCTTCTAAAAATATCTGCAAGTTAAAAATCAGTCCCAATACATTAAAAATTTTCTTTTCAGACCTGTCTGGACTGTGTCCTTAAAAAGAGAAACTTATGTCCTACTGCAGTGCTTTATTCAACATGGTGTAAATAACTAATTTTCTTTGGAGAGCAGTCATAGTATAATGCCTTTCAACACTGTTTTGAGCTGCGGTGGGTAGGGCAAGTCTATCCTGGTAAGAGAGGCAGGCAGAGCCCCCCGTTTTTGACTAAAATGACAGGGTTTGTAAAGTTGAGTTTAGTTCTTGCTGAAAACTGGGTGTTCCGTGGTCTAGATTTTTAAGTTGCTTCTCTTATTTCAACCGCTAGAGGGTTTCATAATTGCACACTTCAGTGGGTTTGATACACTTCGCAAAGCTTTTTTCAGCGTGAAACTCCCCTTGTTGACAGAAGTTTTATCCCCTGCTTAGTCAGTTTTCAGGAAAAAGAGTTTGTCTCTGCCTGTAGCATTGGCCTACAAGTTCAGTTTTCCCTTCAGGCAAGATGACATGCTTTTCTTCCCTGTTTTTTTCAATCCTGTCTTCTTAAGTTCAAGTTAAAACAAAAAAGATCTTTGCCAAGTTATGGTGTCTGTTATCCAACAGAAATAATGTCGCCTAAGGCTGTGCAGAGTTAAAATAATGCTTACCAGTTTTAGAGGACTTAAAGCAGCCTCACCCAAGGACCTGCGACAGTAAACTGCCGTTAAGTTGGGGTATCCTTGTGAAATTAAAACATGTTTTTGTATCTGGTTTAGTTAAATAGGATGTGTGTCTTTGTTGTCACATTTCTGAGATGGTGTTAGGATGTAGTCATGTTTGTTGTACGTGAGGGTAGTTTGTGGGGGACCTGTTTCAAATTTGCACCTATCCCACTGGCAGTCCTGGGTAATTAGTGCTTGTTGATTGTATTCACTAGTGTTCCTAGAGGCTTTCAGGCACAGAGGGGATTTTTTTGACAATCTGTTTCTCTGTTAACCTTTTAGCAAACATCCATTCACTTGGTTTGCACTTTTGATAGCACTTTTATGGTTAGATTTATTAGTAGATTTTTTTCTCACTGCAACTTGGGGTAGGAGAAATGTAGTAGCAGAGTGGTAGGGAACATAGTGCCTCCAAATGCTTTGAAGTTCAGTTTCTCAATTTAAAACTGGGATGTCCCACTTAAGCAGTAGTTTGCTTAGATATTGGTTGAAAGCATTTGCTTATTTTTAACAGGAATGATCAATGTTTGTACTATAATTGTATATGTTACACAAAACAAATCTTTTGGAATTACTAAAATATAGTAGAAAAATAATCAACCTTCAAACTCGAAGTGGAGAAGGGGGTAAAAGGCTCCTCCGGTTGGAAGATATGTACGGCGATTACGTTGCTTTTATGGGCTTGGTTATAAGTGACTTGTACACATGTGTGCACATGCAGAGTAGCAAGTTCTCTCAAAAGGTAAATGTACTCATTTGTTCAAGGATTGGCATTTTGTCTGAGTACAATACTATACTAAACAAAGGATTAGGGGCTTGCTCTCTTTTTGTCTTTAGCTGTTTAAATAATTTGTCTTACTCTTAAAGCTTTTCGTAAGTAATGCGTGCTTTTTGGATCCTTGATAGCAAATGTGACTCATAAAGTCAGAGGTGAGATAGAACTGCATCAAAGGAAGGTTCTGCCTCGGGGTAGCCATGCTTTCAGATTCACAGTTTCCTAAAGCACTAAGTATTTGATATGTTGCTTCCATGTTTTTGCTAATAACTTGTCCAGCATTATCCTGAACTTGCATTTTGATTTAGCTGTATTGATTTATTGCACCAATGGAAAAGAAAAAATGAGCTGTTTGTAGTATTTCTGAATTTGATGTACCTGTGTGGTACTCAAATTACAATCAGTTAAGGTAATGTTATGCTCGAGTAAACTGCTATACTTGAATACTGTTCAGAAATAATTTTCATTCATACTTATATCGGAAGATCTGGCATGTTCTAAATTCACAGAAGCCTTTTTGAATCTTCTACTTATTCTGGACTTAAATTGCTGGAGGAGTAAGGGGTAAATTGATGTTTTGCTTGAAAAGAAAGAAAAAGTTTAATATAAAAATTTATTAAATCTGTGTGGGGAAAATGCTTCAATAAATTCTCTGTGTATTATCAAATGTTCACAAATAAGGTGAACATCTATTCTGAGAGCCTTTTTTTGTCAAAGCATTCAATAGAAATGAAAGATTCAGCATGTATGCATGTTGCTAAACAATATTTGTCTTATCTTAGGAAAATAGAAGATGAAGAAGCAAACAAAGACCAGATTCTACTTGAAAAAGAAGCTGAAGTAAGATGTCAAAACTCTGTACTCATGTGGTGGGGGAATTTTATTCTTTTACTATTTTAGGCCAAGTGATTTACATAATCTTGTTAATTTTTAAAGGGAAAGACAGCAGAATTTGCTGATATAAAGTTATTGAAGATGGGATAACAAAACAATGCAAAGTGGTGTAGAAGAGTCTCAGAATACTAATTTACTGGAACAAATGGAATCTGATTTCATGCAGTGGAATCCAGCATGACATCAGTGGATTTAATGCCCGTTACAGGGGAGGGAGAGCTACCCTCACACATGAGAAAAAGCTCTGAAGTTAGTAATCGCAGATCAGGGAAAAGTCAGGTTAGCACTACCGCAAAGGAGGCAGCAATGTTAAGAGTTGTCAGGAATAATGAAGAAAATGGAAATTATCATTCTGCTACTGTGATAAATCCATAATGCATAGCTCAAACACTGTTTTCATGGTCCCCCTAACTCAAAAGACGTATAGCTGAGACRAGAAAAAGTACAATGAAAAGTGAAGAGTGGGCAGAGAGGCCGAACTGGAGATCTGAAGCAGCTGCTGTATGAGATTAGGCTAATATTCTTGTTGGGAAGTGGATGACAGAAGGCAAGGTTATAGTAAGGAGCTTATATAATCATGGATGGCAAGATGAATAGAAAACCACAAAATAAGAAGCCGGTCACATCTAACAAAGTTAATAGGTGGCAGATTTCAGAGAGAAAAGGTACTTTCAACACAGCCTGTAAGTTGTAGAGGTCATTGGCGTGGAATTTTGTGCATACCAAAATTATAGATGAGCTCAAAAATGCTGAGACATGTTCACAGAGAAAGTAAAGCCAGCCAGTGCTCGCTAAACACAGAAATAAAATTTTTTTGGTTTAGAAAGTTCTAAAGATGAAGATTTCTAGAAATTGAGATAGTATGCACACAATTGTGTGTGCACCTGGATCTTGTGCTTTTCCATACATCTGCTAGGAGCCAGTGTTGGAAAGAAGGCTGAGTTAGATGGACCTTTTGGTCTGTCCTAGCACAAGAAGACCCTCAAGCCTCCGGCTGTGGTCTTAGTGGCTATCAAAGTCCAAAAGATAACCAGAAAAAAAATGAAAAGGGTCATCATCCCAAGGAATGTGAAGAAAGACATTGTAAACATCTCACAGCTTTAACTTTTTGTTGTTGTGCTTAAATTTTTGGCCTTTGACATTTGAAGTGTAGATGCGTGAAGGCAATTAAAACCATTTCAGTAGCGAAGTTGACTTCCCATCTGTCAGGCAGTTTGGTACTGTAAAAGAATTTCTAAGTGTTGTATACGTAACATGGCTGAACTAATCTCAGTAGCTGAGTTATATGATTACCCTGTATTTAAAGATTCCAGTACTCTAAAATTAAGCTTGTTGGAATTCAAACATTTTTAATAATGCATACGTCTCCTTGGATGGTTTGCCTGTAATACTTGCTTCCACATGGTCATTACTAGCAAGGGAGTCCAGAAATATTCCTGACAGTTTTTTTCCAACAGATACAGGTGTAGTTGGAAGGACATAAACGCAGTCTACAACCTGCTTTTCTTCTGACTAGCCTTGGTAACTGTTTGTTCAGCATTTCAACACTAAGTCTTACGTATTTAACTTCAGAGAAAGCAAAGACTTCCATTTAAGGATGCTTAAAAGTATGGTCCTAAATTACAATAATAAAGCCTGTTCATTTCAGTCAGTAAATTTCCAGCCTCTTAATGGACAAAGCAATAGAAAAAAACACCATAACCTGAGATTACTGCCCATCAGATAAACCTAATGCAAATGTGTGTGCTTTCTTTAATATAAATAATTAATAGTGTGGTGGCAGTGAAGAATCATACTCTGAGGCAAGGTAAGGCTAAAGGATTCCCCTGTGCTACCTTTCCAGCTTCGTCGCATGCAGGAGATGATTGCGAGAATGCAGGCGCAGATGCAGATGCAGATGCACAGTGGAGAGGGAGACAGCAGTGCGGTTCAAGGACACCATGTATAAAGTCTTTGGTAAGATGTTCAAAGAGCTGCCTAAAGGGTTTTTCTTTTAGTAATTCATTAATGTGATTGGTATTATGAGGTTTTGGAAAAACATTTACAAGATCAGTCTGCATATATTTCAGTCCTCGTGGTAATTTTTAATGTTTAACTAGTGTTTGTGAAGTGAAATGGCTTGAAGCCTAACTAATATTTGTGCAGGTGCAAATATATACATTCAGTTTTTCCAGAAAGTCTGTAGAATGTGTGTTGGTAAGAATTATGGAAGGAGTTTTTAAAACTGTGTAAGCAGGTGATTCTTAGACTCATGATGAAGTCATTGTTTCACTGTGACTGCTAATATATACAAGTTTTCAGTTTTCTAAATGTATAAGTAAGAAGATAGCTGATTTTTTAAATTGTATTTTTCTGTCTCCTTTTGCAGATTACTTTATACCCTGTTAAAGTAAACATTCTGGAGTTGAATTATGATGGTGTCATACCAGAAAGGATGCCTTTTGCTCAACTTGTGGCTTGGAGTTTACTTTAGAGTTTAATGTGGAAATGCATTGTGGTAACTTTTGTGATATGTATTTTATAACATGTAGTCMGTCAGTATTTTATATATCATACACATATGACTTTTCTGTTTAGTAATTCTTATATTGAGCTTATTTTCAATTTCCCGTTGTATTAGGGGTACAAAGTAGACACTGAAACTTTTCTAGCCTGACATTGCATTAGTTGATTTTTACTTTTTTTATATGGCTTATTAGCCCCCTGCTTTTAACTTCTCATTACATTTAGAAATAAACAGCTGTCAGTGATGTCTTGTTCAGTGGTTTAATAGTCACCTGATTAGGGGGTCCTGCAACGCTGATCTTAATTTTGTATTTTTTGTAGTGTTTACAGATTTGTGTCTGTGAGATACTTGGCCCTTTTTCGTTCCTGCTCAGTGCAGCAGGTGATTTCCTTGCCCTCTGCAATTATCTAATTAAAATTCAGGCATGCCTTGTGTCTTAACAAGAAGAAGAAATGCCTCTTTAAGGGGCACACTGTATTCTATATGACAGGCGTTATTTCCTTCAGATTTAACCTTGAGGGAGGTATCATCCTTATTGCTTCCCTATGATCTTCTACTCTATTGCAAATACTTTTTAAGAGTTTCTTGTAGATCAGCATAAATCAATGCTATTCTTTTCTGGCATCACTGTAGCAAAAAAAAAACTAGAATAGTGCTGATATTGGTAAATGAAGTGAACCCCAAAGAGCAGTTTTCTATGCATAGGTGTTTCCTGTATTCAAAAGCACAATAAGCTACATAATTCTTACTGAATTTTCATACTATTTTTAGGGCATTGCAAACAGTAAATTTTAGTATAAAATGCGTACTAGCACACTTCTCTTCTTTTAAAGTGATCTGTGCCTGATAGGATCAATGCAAACTGTATTTTAAGGTCCTGCTCCAAGATGGAGTTAGCAGTATTACTTTTGAAGCGACTCTGATATGTTACATGCTTTTTTAGGCCAAGGTCACTTTCCTTAAGGCTAATAGTAAGGGAGACTTTTTTTGACCTTGGCTAGACCTTTTCAACACAGAAAGGCTTGTATGGTAGCTGCAGCACATAATAACAGCTATAGTATACAGCTACATATGCGGTAGCTGATAAGGTAAGCAGTAATATGCCTTGCTTGGCTTTTCTACTGCTTCTGATAAAGCCAGAAATCAGATTTCCTAATGTAATCTGTTACAAAACATTGTTATCTGAACAGCGTATAAATAAATAGAATTACAACCTTTTTCTCTTCTTTAAGCTCAGGTACAGTAGTGACTTTTATAAAAATAAATAAATAAAATTTTAACATTCCTTTGAAAAAAGGAATAGGACTTCTACAGTTAACGTATATTTTCAGTGGTACTTAAATGGCTAGATTAAATATCAACTTGCTTAGTAACTGAAATTTTTATCTTCCCGAAACTACTGTTTGTGAATTTTTTTTATATTTGAATCTTTATAAAAATATGAAGTAAAATCCTCCATCATAGGCTTTGCTAGGAAGCTCCAGTGCTCTTCTCAAAAGCAGTTATTCTCAAAGTTTTGCACATTATTCATTCAGTCTTCCCTCACCCTGACAAAAATAAGAACAAGAACCTTTTTATATTTTTAGATACATAGAAGTATTAAGTCCTGTTTTGTCAAATAAGTACATATTAAACGTATTTAGAAATGCATGTTTTTTCCATATTTTTGTCTTGCCTTTCCTAAACAACTGTAGAAAAAAAAATTGCAATATTATCATAAAATAACATTCCACAGCACCTTACTTCTTTCTAAATCTTTTGACACATTCCGTGAATCAGTTTTCATAAATTTGCCAAAAGAACTCATTAGAAACTTAAATCATTAAGTATTTTGGAAAGTCCCATGCTGTTCTTCAGTTGCAACAACTCTGGTTTTGTTTTGACACTGCAGCATTTGTGTGCTTTTAAGCTCTTTGTCTGATATCTGTTGAGTATTTTGGATATAGCATGCTCCAGATGTTGTCCACTTTGCCAAGGAGAAAAACTCCACGCCGTTTTTGGCTTTACATACAAGGTTAGTGCAGTATTGTAGGCTGCAATAGTACTGCGGACCAGTACTTGAAGAAGAACTGTGAAACCTAAAACGTATACAAAGGGGGACTAGCTGTACGTGTAACCCTCTGTGTATGTCTGTTTGTTAGTCTCTGCCTGGTTCTTCTACTTATGCTAACGCGGGAACAAAAGCAGGTTGTCCATGCATTTAGTGCTGTATTACAGTTTGGTCACTACCTGTGGAATTGCTTTAGGCAATGTCTTATTCTTTGAAATAGTATATATCTATTAAAATATTTCATCATGATGAAGTATTATGGCTGATTCTTATGCAAATAATTTTTGATTGACGAATTCTAGCAGGAGAAATATTTTCATATGTTTTTTCATTGAAAAAAGCAAGTTTATGGCACTTGCTGTTTTAACTGAAATACTTAGGATGGCTAATTGCTGCTTCTTTCCAAGTCTTTGGGACAGTCATTCATAGTGTGCCTGACATCTCTGAAGATCTCTTTTTTTTCCCCCTTCGCTTTTCTTATGATGCTTTTGCAAAGCTAATTGTTTCATTCAGTGGTTTCATGGCAAGATACCAAAAATGAGACCACCTTTCTCAGATCCTTTTTCAGATAAACTCAATTACTGGTAGGAGAAAGGCTTGGAGCCAAAAGGTAGATGTTGCTTACTGAACTGGCCACAGTTCTTCTGTTACAGCATTGTTATAGTTTCTATTTTAGGAGTCAGAATGCTGTTGTTTTAAATTTGTAGAGCTTTATATTTGGTAGCTAAAATGACTTGTTCTTGATACAAAAATTTTACTGTTACATTATTTCTTATGTACTGCCATTAGTCAAGACTATAATAAAAGTGCTAAAATATACATTTTTTTTCCTATATGATTCCTTGTTTTAATCCACCTTAGCAATATTAGTTAGTTTGTGGTGATACATTCTGAATATAAAGGAGAAATTTAGATTTGAGTGAAAGGGAAATGCATTGCTGAAACTGCATAAAATATAGCTATTAAATATTGCATGCTTTAAGGTTATTGGTACAGTGTATTTCCATATGGGTATTCCCAGAGCTCCCAAAGTTCTGCCTATGGGATACTACTYTTTCTGCAGCTCTCACCAAACTTTTATGTCTCTTAATTATAATGTTAGCACAGAATGCAGCTACTTGTTGTGGATGGTGCTTTAAGTGTAAGAGGTCATCATGTTCTCCAGTGAATGCTGCTTAATTTCTGGAAACACAAAGGGTGTTTGATCTTTGTACTAGACATTCCAAAATAATTTAGGACTCTCAACTTTCTGTGAAACTACTTCAGCCAGTCCTATGGCTGTCACAGATTAAGAGCACGAGGCTGTGTCCTTGTTCTTGGATTCCTGAGGTAAACGTGAATACCAGAGGATTTTATGGCAGTCCTTTGAATTTGAAACGTGTCACTTTCTCATGCGCCCTGGTCTGGACAGCTCACTTTGGATGGCTGTATCGTTGCTGGGAGGTGCACATTGTGCAGTCATATCATTCTACACGGCGGGTAAGACTTCTGCCTGTTGTGAATCTTCATATATGGCTTTAAAGTATATTTGTTTTATTTACTTCAAGCGTTTAGTGTAGGACTGATACATTTAAGGAAGATTCATCTTCAGCCTGTAGTGAAGGGAGAGGTAGGAAAGCATCCTTGAGTATGTCAGACCTACTTTTTTGAGAGAAGACTGTTTTTCTGTGTACTGATTGTGTCTAGAGTTTTCAGAATGGCAAGCATTCTGTCAAGCATAGAAGACTATTTCATGGACTTCAAATCGAATTCTGGAAAGGATTGATGGAAAAGAGTTACGCTAAAAGTTGCACAATGAAATCCCTCCTGGAAAACTTATTACAAAAAATCTTCCAGGTTTTCTTACCAGGTATGCTGAATGCTAAATCACAGCAGACAAGTCCTGCTTTTTTCCAGTCACCCATAAGAAAGTGTAAGGATAAGTATACTTCCATCTACTATAAGGAAGTATATTGCAGTGAGATTGGGGTGAGCTGAAAGCTTAATCCAAAACCAGTCATAAATGTTTCTATATTGGACATCTAGAACCAAAGAATAGAGAGAATCTTAAATTGGAACTGGACTGAGCGTCCTACAACCCAGGCCTCATTTCTGAGGTGTTGCTACTCGTGTGAATTTTGAGCAGACCATTGTGCCCCTGCTTCTTTCCATTATTCCCTTATTTTTAGACTGCAAGTTCTTTAGGCCAAGGAACTATTTCTCATTATATCTAGGACAATGGAGACCATGGTCTTGGTAGCATTTGGGCAGCCCCTGCTGTAATTGAAATTTGCTTGGAGATACATTTGGCTGCTAAAATCTGTTAGTTTTATGCACATAAAGGAAAACAATGGTAACTGTGGCTGAGGACCAAAATAGCATGGCAGAACTGACATGTAAAACCCCTCACAAAAGTGGGTAAACTTATTGTAAGCTTTCTACTGAGAAGTGTGTGGATTAGTGCCAGTGGTTCCCTCAGATCTTTTGTGTAAGAAAAAAAAGAGAGATTGGCACTGCTAAAAATATTGAATTACAATATTTTAATATAAATATTATTTAAAATCATGACCAGCAAAATAAGTAACTACTCATGTTAAAGTGTTCTTTGGTACATTGGCTTACCATTAACAGCGCTAGGAGGAATTTTACGCTAATGCATTTGTGTAGGCAGCATGCTGACACACGTGTTTGCATGTTGGAACAGACCTTACTTTAACTTAAATTTGCATAAAGCAGAGCTATCACATGGTTTTGGAGGAATTGCAGGGCATTTTTAGTATATGGCTATGCTGATATATTCAAAGTTTTTATATGCAATAAGGTAATACAGCTGAATATATTTGGATGCAAATTTTCAGTGTAACTGCTTTCTCTTGTGCATGTGCATCTTTCCCTTTTTTAGTTTTCTCTCTGAATGCATTTCTCATCCAATTGTCCTTCCTCTTCTATAAACATTTCTTCTCCAGTCTTTTCTTGCCCCTTCTAACTCTTCTTCAACATTCTTAAGATTATTGTCTCCTGGTCGTATTTGTACCCTTCAAAAAATTTTCTCTTCTGTCTTTAGACTGCCCTTTCCTTGGTTCCTCCATTTGGTATACTGCAAGTTTCCATCATTCTTTTCTTATTTCATCCATACCTTTGGGGTAATATTTTTTCTAGGTTCCACTTTTCCTGGTTAGAATGACAGTGGGTTGCCTACAGCAGTGATCCCTTTTTCTGAAAATCTGAACAGAGTGGTTGTAGTTTGTTCCCTGGCCATCTTGCTCTTCAGCAAGGAATGAGGAAGGAGATAATTTAGAGCCTCTTGTGTTCCTGTTTCAGGTCATTCTGAATATTAGGATGACTGGGCTGGAGATCAGATTTACTCCACTTGCTCCTAAGCTTTCCATTTAGTTGACATCTGTGGATAAATTAGTCATACCTCTCTCTCCATAAACACTCTAATGACCTCAGAGAGAGGTAGATAAGTGACTGAAAAGAAAACTGTCTTGTGATGTTAGAAGAAAAGAATGTTTGGCATTTCATTAACAAACGCTACCAAAGAGGACTATATTTAACCTCTCTCATTACAGTGCACATGCACTGTTTACTACCCTGGGCAGCAATATCAAAAAGTCTAGTGCAAAAAGGGCTGGAGTGTTTTATTGTTTTATCTTCCACCACAGCTGGAAAACAGTAGGATATCTTCACAAGACTCTGAAGGAGATGATGTTCAGGCTCATGAATTGTAACTCTGATGTCAGTTGAATCACTCTATTGTTAACAGCTGAGTTGACTGCATGAGTGCAGATGAGTGTACTGTCTTCAGCTGACTGTCTTGCACCATGCGGGGTTTACACTGTGGCTGACCAGTCAAATATTGCACGGATCTTGTTTTCTGAGTGCCTAGCATGGAAGTGGCTGGAAGAGGGTCACTTTATGTTCCTGTTTCCTTGGCGTTTGGTGGCATTCTGGCTGGTGTATCTTGCTTCTCTGTCCTGAAGGAGGAATCCCATCAAAATTCTGCTAACATGTTTCACAAATTTAGTAGTTAAAAAAAAAAAAGGGAACCAAATATCTGCAGGCTCCCTTTTCATGACCTGTGTTCTAAAAATAAGAATCCCCCGCCCCCACCCCCTGCACTCCCCCAAGCCCCAACCAGTGTTTCTTTCATGCATTTCTCTGGATGTTTTGTAGTAGATCCTGAAATGTTGCATGCTCTATGGAAGTATCTGAAATAGAGAATAAACAAGGCTGTTAATTACTGATAGTCTGAGGAATATCCCAAAAAGCTGAGTAAAGGAAGCAGGAGACCTGCATGGATGAACAAGGAGCTCCTGGCAGAACTCAAACAGAAGAAGGAAGTCTACAGAAGATGGAAGCAAGGACAGGTAACCTCTGAGGAATATAGAGACATTGTCCGAGTATGCAGGGATGGAGCTAGGAAGGCCAAGGCCCATCTGGAGTAATATCTGGCAAGGGATGTCAAGGACAACAAGAAGGGCTTCTTCCAATACATCCGTAACAAAAGGAAGACTAGGGAAAATGTGGGCCTGCTGCTGAATGGGGCAGGGGCCCTGGTGACCAAGGACACAGGAAAGGCAGAGATCCTGAATGCTGGCTTTGCCTCAGTCTTTAGGGGTGAGACTTGACCCTCAGGAATCTGAGACCCTGAAGACCAGAGAGAAAGTCTGGAGCAAGGAAGACTTTGCCTTGGTGCAGGAGGATTGGGTTAGGGATCACTTTAGCAAACTGGGCATCTACAAGTCCAGGGGCCCTGACAGGATGCACCCACGAGTGCTGAGGGAGCTGGCTGATGTCACTGCGAGGCCACTCTCAATTATCTTGGAAAGGTCCTTGCAATCAGGAGAGGTGCCTAAGGACTGGAAGAAAGCCAATGTCACTCCAGCCTTCAGAAAGGGCAAGAAGGAGCACCCAGGGAACTACAGGCCAGTCAGCCTCACCTCAGTCCCTGGGAATGTGACGGAGCAGCTAGTCCTGGAGATCATTGCCAAGCACATGAAGGACAAGAAGGTGATGAGAAGTAGCCAGCATGGATTCACAAAGAGCAAATCACGCTTAACCAAGCTGATAGCTTTCTAGGATGGAATGACAGGCTGGATAGATGAGGGGAGAGCAATGCCTGTTGTCTCCCTTGACTTCAGGAAGGCTTTTGACTGTCTCCCATAACATCCTCATAGGCAATCTGAGGAGGTACAGGCTAGATGAGCAGACAGGGAGGTGGATTGGAAAGTGGCTGAATGGCAGAGCTCAGAGGGTTGTGATGAGTGGCGCAAAGTCTACTTGGAGGCCGGAAGCTCGCAGTGTACCTCAGGGGTCAAGACTGGGTCTGACACTGGGTTCCTACTGGCAGAAGCTCTTAAAGGATTCCTGCAGTGGAAAGAATTAAAACATTCTATAATTGAACTTGCTGTAGAACTTTTCCTACAGGCAACAATTCCAGCGTCCGTGCTCTTTTAGGCTATAGTGAATTTCTTCAGAGACCTAAAATGAACATTTCTGCTAACTTACCACTGCCTTAGAGCCCTTTTCCCACCATATTTGTCACCTTTTTCTGGAGATGGTTAATAGTGGTTCTGGGCTGCAGTACATCATCCTTTGGAGTCAGATTGCCTAGAAAGCAAAAGGGTGGGAATGCAATTCAGTTTACCAGTGAGGCATATTTTCCCAATGTTGGAGCAACCGTTGGTGTTGTAGCTTTGTCCTCCTGGACTAGCTTCTCTGTGTGACGACCTGCTGCTAGAGCGCATAGGCAGACTGTTACAGAGCACAGTATTCTTAAGGATCTCTTCATCATCCAAAAAGGAGTGTGCTCTGTTTTCAGCCTGTGAATCCTGTTGGTGTCAAGGTTGGTATGATGCTGAAGTCAGCCTGTTGTCACAGTAATCTGGTGAAAGCGTGCACAGTGAAATCAAATTTGGCATAATTCTGGGTCAAGTCCAGAACCTGGGAATGGAGGGAGTGTGAGGAGAAAGAAAAGGTTTGTCTAAGGAGCTGATGGATGGCCGACTGTTGACAGTGCAGTCCAGAGGCGATAGGGTTGTCTGGCTCTGGCTCATAGCAATTTAAGGGTGTGTCCAAGTTTCAGGTGTGTTGGGGAGTTTCTACAGTGTTTAGCAAGGCAAGATCTTCTGATGTAGCTGTAACTTTGCAAGTTGAGTTTCGGTGCTTGAAATACAGTAGACAAATGAAGCTCATTTCCGCCCACGGGAATGAGATCCTGTAAATCTAGCAAGACGGAGAAGGTGTCCAGCTGTCTCAGACAGAGAACAACATGCTTTTCAGAAACTACCTCTGGCTAGAGCAGAGGCGGTCCAGCAGACAGCCTATTCAGCTCTAAGAGACAAGTCCCACAAGGCAAGGGGTGCAGTGCCTTGATTGCTGTGGGAAAGATGGAGCTCCTTGACAGGGACAGAATGAAGAGAGCTACTAACTCTGCTAAGCCTGGGGCTAACTTCTGCCCATTTTGTTTGAAACCCAGTCTAAATGGCTTTGTAGAACACACACCTAATTATTCATGCTCTAGTCTCAGCGCTCCTTGGACCTTAACTTCACACACAGCCTCTGTGGTGGTGTAACTATGTCAGGTTTAATGTATGGCTCAATCCCACCAGGGGTCCAAGTTGCCAGATACAAATTTCTGCTTAACCACATAAGTTACGTGAAGGAAAGTAATGGCAAAAGGTCAGAGATATCTGAGTTACATGACATGGCAGCCACTAGCAGCTTCCCTGTATTGAGCTGTCTTGCTGGAAGTGCCTCACTCTGGCAGTTCTCCTCCGCAGCTTATTGAGAAACAAATTGGGGCTGGTGGGGCAAGGAGAAGGAATCACCTCACCTTTGTAAGCTGATGCCAAAAATTCCTGGGAAAATTCCCATGTAGGAAACAAACAGAAGCTCCAAAGTTATGTGATGATAACTCACTGTATTCTACAGAATGAGTAAATAAACAAACCCTGAGAGCTGATGCAAAACGCTCATTAAAACAGATACTGCGCTGCTTTAACAGTGTCTTTATTAAAAAAGGGGAAAAGCACTGACAGTAAAATGCTTTGTTTAGAACATGCCCTCTCCTGCACCTCGTAATTTGCAATTCCCCTGTTATTTTAATATTGTTGTTTTTTTCATTCATTTTTACTTTTAAAGTTTTTTCATAATGGAGAGCCTAAAACCCAGGCCAAACCCTTCCTGTAGTGCTACTTGCCCAAAGTTCAGAGCTTTTTTTCCTGAAGAAAACATATGCTTTGGATCTGCAGTGGTCTCTTAGTGAAGCAGTTAACTTGCTGACTAGCACTCTACTTGGGAAGTCTACTCAAAGCAAGAAAACTGGTTTTAATCCTCCTTTCATGCCCAGCAAAATAGGTTCATGCTAGCTACTTTTTCTGCTTTGAAATATGGAAAAAGCGTTGCAAGAATGGGAGTGCATCTGTAGCGCAGCTGTGTACAGCAGCTGGCCATGGTCCGCTCCTCTGCCTTTAGCATCGGTAGTAGGTTATGTTCTCTAGTCTCTGGCCCAAATAACTGGAACACTTTTTTTGTTTGTATTTGGGGGCAGAGCAGGAAATCTAACAGTTTACTGTTTTGCTGGAAGTCCACCATTTGGTTATGTCATTTTTTAAAGTAATTTAAGGCAGCACAGTTAATCAGCATTACTGAAAACCTCAAGTAGGGTTCATTTGGCAGGAAAATAATCAGCATGCTTACTGGGAAGTAGTATCTGTAGTTGCTTGATTTTCCTTTTTATTCTGAAGTATTCTGTCTACCAAACAGGACTAGGCCTTCTCCTCTTTCTTTGATATTTAAGCTTTTTTTTTTTTTTTTGTAAAACACACATCCTTATGTTTGTGGGTTTTGCGCAGTTCTGCAAAACAAAATACACAATGCTAACACGTGACTCATGCCAAGCCATTAATATTTCACCAAGACTTCACCACCTTACAGAGGTGGTCTTCTCTTCTTGTCAGATTTTCAGAGTAAGGGGAGAGGGAGGGTTGCTTTTTGCTGGTGTTTTTTCTCCCCAAACACAGAAGTATTTGATGTAGGTCTTGGAAGCACTGTACAAGTCTTGACTGGATCAAATCTTGTGCAGCTCCTTGGAAGTAACAAATACTAGCCTGATTTTAGGGATAGGAGCATTAAGTGAACTTCAACAGCAACAACAACAACAAAAAGTGGGGTGACTCCCCATTTTATCTGTTTATATTTGCTTTCAGGCCATACTGCTGCAAACATACTTTTAATAATGATAATCTCATCATGTAGGTTTTATTAACAGAAAAAAAAGAAAAGTAAACTGCATAGTTGTAGAAAATTGGTCTGTTTGCTTAATTCTTAGGCTGCTATGGTCACAGGACCACTAACATCTATTGAAAATCTTCTAGGATTCATTTTAAAGCAAATTTAGGGGAATTCTGGGATGATTTACATTCTTCTGCTATAGGATAGATTTACCACGAGGGGGCAATGTACAGTTGACTTTAATGTCTCTTATTTTCTCCGTACCTAGAAATGAAGAAAACACGTGGCACAGTTTGCAGGTTTTGCCTGGACTTTTGTCCAAGTTGGTATGTGGCTCAAGAGCCATCTTTGCCTTTGCAGCCTGTGTGCGTATGCCTTTGATTTTTGTACTGTTGATTCAGGACTGCTGCTGGCTATAGACTGAACCTTCTGGGTAAGAAGAACTTGTTTAGGCAGGCAAACTTATCAGTCGGAAAGGTGTTGCAAAGCAAGTGCCTGCGTGTGTGTGCGTGCACAGGTATGAACACATGTTGTGCTTAATTTGTTTCTTTTAATTGCCCCTTTCACCATGAGAGCTAACTTATAAAACGGATATGGTTATGAAAGTCAGAGTAGGTGATTTTTTTTAAAAAAAAAGAAAGATTGCATTCAGTAATTTTTCTGTAAGCAGACTAGCAGAATTTTTTTCCTGTATGTAGGTTTCTTTGTCTATTTTAAAGAATTGGATGATATTGAAGGTGTAATTCTAGATCCATAGTCTAAGGCTAGTGGAGGAAAAAAAAAAGTATTTAAGATCGGAGGTGGGGAAAAAAATACAGAGTCTAAAAATTTCTGTATCATGGAAATTAGTTTCTCTAGTTTGTTTAGCAAGATACTGCTAATAATGAGCATCTCTGACACTATATGTCTGCCAGTAGCATGAGGGTGCATTCTGCCAGTTTTCCAAGTAGCTTCATTCAATACTGTTAAAGAACATGATTTCTCCGTATCTCCAGGTAAGTATTAACATTAAGTGAACCTGGAGTAAAAGAGTGTGATTCCAGAAAGTGTGTCTGTCTTTAAGGTTTATTCCTTGTGCTGATCGTGTGGATCAAATCTCTGGTTGTCRGGCAGTTCCCATTTGTCTTGAGGTTTTTTTTTTTTTGCCTTTTGCATATTTCAGTCTGTAGATGAAATTGTATGATTTCAGTCTCCTCTCTCACGTTTTTCTACCATTTGGGGCACAAGTGGGTTATGACTAAGAAAAAAACCTGACTGTGGTAGTTCCAGTTGAAACTGGCTTGGTTTTCCTGCTCGAGATGTGGTCTGATGCAACTCTTAGCTGGTTAGGTAGAGAATTTGTCACCGATGAGGCAGGCTGAGGAATGATTCAACAAGCCACGTAGGCTGTTCTCTACTGAGATAGCTCTGTCCATGGGGAAGCCAGTCCAGAGACCGGACCTGTGAGACAAAGGACCTAGTCTCGTGCCTCTGGTTCTGCAGTTACCAAACCGCGCAGTACCTGAGTGAGCTCTTCTAGAAACTCTTCTTTCGGATCAGGAGTATGACCAGGGAAATCACTAACTTTTATGACGTGCAACATGGGTTGCAGAACTCATTTGGGGAAATGAATGTTTCCCGTGGTGGGCTTCTGAGGTGCTCTACACCAGGCCCTAGAAGGTTATGGGAAAGAAGAGTGATCGCCCTATGAAGAAAGCTATCAGCCCTTGCAGTTAGTCTTGACACTAAGCTTAGGCAGGTAACCATGGGTACTGTGTACAGCAAACTGTTGAGTATCTCCAAGCACTGATGGGAGATTTTAGTACAAGGCAAAATAGCTGCACTAGCTTTAACCAAACCAGGACAATAGCAGTGAGCTGTGGTGTCAGGGCTCTGAGAACCCACCAGGGATCCCGGTGCTTCAACTGGCCTACCTGCAAGGAAAGCCGTACCAATTCGTCTTCACATCATTACCCTGGACGTGCCGACTCCTTGTCATTCCACGGTTGCTGTGTAACGTGCTGGAGATGTGAACTGGTGATTTGCAGCCTAGTTAAAATGCAGAAACATGGCATATGAGGTATAAAGCGCTGGCCTGAATTATTGTAGTTGTTTTCATTCTGAGCCGTATCTACTTCATGCTATAGAGGAAAGGGGAGGCATAATGGAAGTTTTGGGAATTACTTGCCTCTTACATGATATGAGGCTTCTACTGAAATACATAAATGGAAAATACGTGCTGGCATTTATAATTCTGCTTCTGCTGCTCATATATACTTTTTTTTTTTAGCAATTTGTTAACTAGTAGTTGTGGTTGGAGAGTTTTAGGAAAAATAACTTTTGTCATATTGAGAAAAGTATGATCATGCTAATTAGACTTTTCCCTTCGCCACAAGTACAGGGCCCTGTCATTAAATCACAGATTCATATTTAGTTATATTGGCAAGATAATGAAATCAGATCCTGTACAGAACTTTGCATCATTAACGCTGGCTAGCAAGGTTTCTCTGGAAATGAACTTAAGTGATAACAGAAGATAACCAGACCGACTTTAGGAATAAGAGAGCAAGAAGTGACTCATCTTGTGGTATTGCCCTCTTACCTGGCACTTCAGAATGTTTAAAGCAAGCTTTAGGAGAATGCACTGCTTGTTTTGGTTTTACCCTAACTAGGGAAAAGGCCCGTTTGTTTTCCAAATCTCCTTAAGATTCTGGCAGAGCTAGACTACTCAATAGTGCGTTTGGAAAATAACCGTACATCCCTCACGTTACAGCAGCACTCTCTTCTAGTCCCACCGTCTCGGTGAAGCTCCTCTTGGGTAGGGCCTTGTCTCTACTAGCAAATTTTTGGCTTGGATTTCCCTGTAAATGCAAATAGCAGTAAAGGCTGAAGGTGGCCTAAGCTACATATGAGAAAACACCCATCCCCTCTCTGCTCGCCAACTCCCATGAGCGGGTAGTTAGGAAATGAAAATTTCCCAATGCAGCTGTTACTTACGAAGTCTTAGAAGCAACCTTGGCAATATGCAAGTTGGGTATCAATTTCAAAAGGCTTGCAATGGTTATGGTGTTCTTTGTCGCCCCTTCCCCATAATGGAGGTATGGGCTTGGATGACATCTCCACTGAGCAGATCCACATCTATAAGAATAACGGCTAAAGAAATTAGCAACAGGATCGTTTTCAATCTTCAGAGTTTCTTTTTGGCGTGAGGAAGAATTTGAAAAGGAAGAGGCTTCCAGGTGCCGTTTTTCTGGGCTAGACAAGAAGTCTGCTTTGCAGAACTTCTGATTTTCATCAAGAGGGTGATTAAAGAGAGAGTTTTAAATCATAGTGTAGTAAAAGGATAATTTTAATTGTCCCAGTCAGGCCATCAAGAGAATATTATGCAGATTATCTTTAATATCATGGCTGAATGAGTTGCACACTCATTGTCACTTCTTGTAGCACAAGGATAAAACGGTACTTTGTCCTGACACTGCATCCTTCCAATGGCAACAGACGACTTTCATATGTAATGAAATTGTTCCTCTTCTAGCTCTGTTCCCCAAACTTCCTCCTCCTGTAAGGAATTCAAACCTACTGCCTGGATACTCAAAAATCTTGTCTTCATGGGGGTTGTGGAAATTCACAGCTCTTTGCATTTCTATTTTCTATGCAGACAGGTGTGAAGAACATGTTGATTTGGTCTGTAGTGGGTTAGATAATACATGACGGATTAATGTTAGCATCCATTTGGCCTCCTTTTAGGTTTCAAACTCATTCACCAAGAGCCGTGTCTCTAGCATGTTTTGTGTGTTCCAGTTGCCGAGCCCTACATGGGAGAAGACTTCTTCGTCTTTTGTAAAAGACCTAGTCTACAGCTTAGAGGTTCAGCTTGATAAGGCACTTCCTATTCATAGCCTATTTAGTTGGGATTAGGAATCGCACCATCCCCTCATGGGCTACTGCTTGCTAAATGATTCAGTGAGTGCAAAGGCCAGAGGATGTGCGTATTTGTCTTTTTTGTCTTCTATCCTGTAAATGGGTAGGTGTAAATGGTTCTTTGAAACGATCTCTTCATGCTTTTCTTTTCTCTGCTCCCGATAGAAGGAACTGAAATGGCAGATAGTGCCATGTCCATTAATAGCCTGGTCTTAAGCACATAAGCAGAGGTGTGGAAGGGTTTTGTGACTCCTCTAAGAGGAAGCGGTGTAGAAAGGTTTTAGCATCTAGGCAGCAGTAACTGCCACGTACCATCAGTGTGGATATGTTGTCTGGGCCCTGAAGAACTGGGAATGAAAGTATGAAAAGGAGAGTTCTTAAGGTTCAGGCTGATGGCCAGTAAGTTATTCTCAAAGAAATGCTTGTGCATCCAGCTAAACTCCTCATGCTATGGTGAAAAGTCTAAATTTTGTGACTCCGGTGAGTAGAATGAGCTGCTTTTAGAAACAGATGTACTGGGTACGTGGACACTTAAACACACAGAACCTTTAGTGCCTTTTCATTACTGGATTGTTTCAGCTCAGTAAATCACATGTGTTTTGTGTGAGCAATAAAAGCAAGCAATATATAGTGAAGCATAAACAGCAGGGTGTCGACACTTGTAAAGACTTTACCCTATCTATAATTATTGCTTCCTCTCTTTAATTGTTGTGGTATCTTCCTTTTAATGTGATCACGTCAGATTTGTTCTCCAACTTAGCAAGAGCTACTTTTTTGCACAAGAAAATTTCTGTGCTCTTTTTAAATGTTAATCTTGAAATAAAGATTACTCTGAAGTGTCTGCAGTTTAAAGGATGTGGAAGTGTATTAGCACTTAAGCTGAGAATAAAATTGACTACTCCGTTTTCATTGCCGTGTGGAAGTGCAATGCAAATGGCAGGCAAAACAGGATACTGAAAGATCCATTTCACTTATGAAAGCACCTGAATTTATTGGAATCACAAGTGCTGTTATGAATGCAGTTATCTAAAATGCTATGTGTATTTTTACAACCTTTGTAACTTTTGCTTTTTGCATGAATGAGATTCTTCAGTTCCATTTCAGTTTTTAGGGAGAATCAACAATGGGACACGTTTTTAAAAACCTTGTGTTTTTTTTTTTTTAATTTTTATTTTAAGAGGTGAGAATGTTGCTAGTCAGGAATTACTCATTACACTTGTGATTGTGTTTTTTTTTTTTTCTTAACCAGATGGGTGAGAGTCCTGAAGCTGCTCCAGGTCGAAAGGGCTTTTCTGCATGGTTTAGGTACTTTGTTAAAACACAAGCCATACACCATGTTAATATTTTGCTTTTCAAAGTGTTGTGAAAAGGTGAAATTCTCAGATACAAGGTGATTCTTAGCATGTCCTGTGCCATTGGCCTTCCATCCTTCCCTTTCCCAGAAAAGTCCAAGTATATCTCTCATTTCTATCGCTCTTCTTCTTGAACAGTAGAATCGGCCGAGATGGGGTCTGCCAGCTAGAAGAGATTTGTAAAATCTTTTTCAGAAGAGATGTTTTCCCGACTGCCCTGTTATCAGTCAGCCCCAGAATCTGCTTTTGGAGTACTGAGCATCCAGGGGGTGCAAAAATCTGTTCGGATAGGACATGCCTGGCTTCAAAGATTCATCCTGCATTGAATTTCCTACAGTATTTGGTTCTTGTCTGTATTATTCAGGGACAGGCTTACAGGTTCAGCCAGAGGAGGAGGAGGAGGAGTTTCTAGTGGTCTTCAGCCCCCTCAGCCAGATAGGCTGGGTCTCAGTGCGCGGGTGCAGCAGCCTCGCCTTCTCTCCCTTCCGTTCTCTAGGGCCGTGGCTGTTCCTATCCCTATTTATTTAAGGTTTGTATGCACACCAAGAAGAAAGTTTCCTACGTGAAGACCTGGCATGTTCATTATTCAAAGCAAATGGTGCTTGATTTGTTATATGATCTTGCTATAATATCCTCCCTGGCTCAGTGTTCATCTGTGCAAATAGGATTTGTCAGTATTTTTGCATTCCTGAACAGAGGACCTGTCTTTTCTGCTCTCGTGTGTGTGTGTGTGTGATTTTTATCTGTTTTTCTTTTTTTTTGGGGGGGGGGGGCACTTCCTGATGAGCAAAGTGCCCTTCAGCTCTGGCAGATAGGGCTGTGGCGTATATACTCTTTTAAAGCTTCCACCTCCATGCGCCCTCCTCATGCTGGAAAAAATACTCCTTGTTTTCGCAGGATCCTAAAAGCTTAGGGGAACTAATTAAACAGCGTTGTGGGGAAGCGAAGGATATTGCAGCCCTGCATGGTGTAATAGGAGTGTTAAAAAGCTCGAAAGCAGGAATCGCTTGATTTTTAACTGTATTAGGCCTCCATCTCTTTGGATGGTCGTTTTGTAGGGCCTTGAATCCTCCCGGGAACGCTGCGGACCAGCTCCTGCTTCTGTCACGACGTTCACTGGGGCACTCGGGGTGGAGCAGAAAGCCAAAGGCGTATTTTTGGTTTGACCTTTATTAATGGCATGGCGCAAAACGCCCGCTCCGAGCTTGGCGGTGACTTTTCCCGGTGCGGATGGGCCCGGCGTCCGCCGCGAGAGGCATTCCAGAGCCTCGAGTGGGCACGGGGTGTCCAGGCATGACGCCTGCATTCGCTGAAGGGTTCAATTCAGCAGTGTCCCTTTTGTTTTGTTTTTGCGCTTATAGAAACAGAGGCTTTTTGTTTGGTTGGTTGTTTTCTGGTGAGTGCAAAGGCTGGGAATAAGCAAGACCGAACTCTCTAGCTGTTGCTTTTATCTCAGCTGCCTGGCCCCAGGTGCTCCTGGCCCTATTTTTTAAGGCTGGTGGCTGTGCAGACATCCGCCCTGGCAGTGCTCCGCCTGTTAACGAAGGGGGACGGGGCTCTTCGATAGCTCCCGCAGTTCAGCTGCCCTCCACGATGGGGCTGAGCCTGGCCGCGGCCTCGCAGCCCCGCGGCGGCCGGGGCCGGGCCTAGAACCCGCGACCCCGCAGCCCGGCCGGGCCGGGGGGGAGGGGGG